>NC_030828.1:69399405-69425955 GCF_001704415.2 Capra hircus | reverse complement strand
TGCCTTTGATGGGTACAGCAGAAGGGCCCTTTGTATGAAATGAGGGAAGTCTAATTCTGAGGCATAAGCTTTGATAGCAAGATTCATAAAATAGAGATAACTCTACCTACTTCACAGGATTGTTATAAAAGTAGCAATACACTAAGAGAGTGACAAGAATTGATATTCATGAGCTCTTTAAAGTCCTAATTCCAATCCCATTTGCTCTTATGATAATGTATGTAAAGCCCAACCGTAGAGTATGGTCTCTTCCCTAATATTCTTTCATCACGGTCTTCTGCCTATGAACCTTTGGTTAGGAGGGAGAGAGAGATGCAGACTAAATGTTTTTCAAATTGCAGTAACATGCTTGAAGTGGGGTGTAGCTTGCATTTTAATCTGGAGTGGAAAAAGATGGATGCAAAGGAGTGGCAGCTTAGACTGCATTGCACGTGATTAAGGATGAGTATTGTTTCCTGCAACTTTGGATTCATTTGCATGTTTGTAGGTTTGTGCTTTGTACTCACACATACCTATGGCATATGCGTTGGGGTCTTTTTGCAAATGTATTTCCTACTATGGTCACTGTCTTAAATGTGCATATGCTTCTGAATTCTCAGTGTAAAGACTTTCCCCCACCATGTATCTGATGGCCTTAATCAGCTGCTGCCTGCCTGGAAGGACATGAGCCCTCCACCTCCACACCATGAGGGACCACACTGGAGAGCTCATCCCTGAGGCCAAAACTTGGAGGTTCAGGCCTCAGCTTCACCTCACACAAAAACAGAGGGCATCTCTATGGGAAATTTCTGATTAGAAAGATGCAGGCACAGTATGAGAGAAGAGAACATGACCAGTCACTTCCTGTGTTACCAGCCTGGCCCTGCCCTCACTTGTTGGGAGTGAAAAACCCAAGACTAGAAAACAGAGGCAGCACGTGCCCTGGGCAGCCTCTCTGAGAAGATGCATCGTCCTCCTCTCCCGCTGGTGCTCCTCCTCCTCTGCTGCGGATCCCAGGCTGATGAGTTGCCCGGCCACTCCTTCTGGAACCTGCAGGATCACCCCTAAAACAAGATTTACTTGGAAGATTGCTGACCCTTAAACAGAACCCCAGGATTTCTCCCCAACACCTCAGAGTGAAGTTTCCCCTTGGGCTGTGCACAACCCCTCTCTCTGGCAGCTCATGGTCGCTCCCAGAAACAAGGAGCCCACCTTGACTGAGGGAAAGCCCAGAGCAGGGGCCCCAGGGGTGGTCTCCTCTGCATGGAATGTGTGACACTGAGCTGAGTCCTGTGTTCCCTTCACCTTCTGGCTTGCAACTTGGCTGATCTCTGAGCAACCTGGGATATGGAGATGGTGGAGACAGGAACCTGGAGAGCTGGTCATGCACAGGGACAAGAGGAGGGCTGAGTGAGGGCAGAATGGGAGTGGGGGGGACCTTTAGGTGAGCATGACTGCGAGGCGTCCGAGGCCAGCTTGGCTGCTGTGCCTGGAGGCAGAGGCAGGAGACACCAGAGCCACCTGAGAGGAAGAGGGCAGAACTCAGGGTGAGTGCGGATTCCAAAGACGCCTGTTCCGACTTGAAGCCAGCCGCTGCACCCTCTGTGTTCAGGCCCTGGGTTCTGTGTTCCAGGGGAGATCATCGGGGGCACAGAGAGCAAGCCACACTCCCGCCCCTACATGGCCTACCTGGAAATTGTCACCTCGCGGGAGAAGCAGGTGGCTTGTGGTGGTTTCCTGATAAGAAGCGACTTTGTGCTGACGGCTGCACACTGTGCAGGAAGGTGAGACAGTGGGTCCTGTTTATCTCCAAGTGGGAGAAGCAGCCAGGGGACAAACCAGGAACAGCTCCTCGGGGCCTGAGGGCAGCTCCTAGGCCTGGGTCTCTTTAGGGAGACACAATACTTGGCCTTAAGGAAATCATTCTCACAGTGAAACGACTGTCCTGACCCTCAGTCACTGTGAGCTCAGCTCCCCTCAGAGGAAAGGGGACCTCATCCCAGTGCCCTCTTCTAAAAGCAGCTCCCCCTCCCCAACCCCAACACAAAGGATGTGCAGACACCCTTCAGGGGCCCACCCAGTTCTCGACCACTTCCTCCATGCCCTTTTCAAGAACTGGTCTTTAGTTCCTGGGGACCTGAACCCACCCTTTCCATGGGAGACAGAGAACAGGGTCCACCTGAGACCCCACCACTCCCCTCTTTCCTCGGACACCTCTGCCCTCAGAGAGGTGGCCCTCATTAAGGCACCTTGATTAGGAAGTCCTACCCTGTGCCCTGGTCCTTCACAGCCCACTCACTCCCTGGCATCTGGAAGACCCTGGAGATTATCTCTGTCCCTGAGAAAACTCTTCCTTGAATAAAGCCTGAGCCCTCACATACATGAGTAGTTCAAAATAGGGAGGTGGGAAGAGATCGCTGACCCTGTGAGAGACTGCACACCCTTTCTCAGAGTGGGCATGTCTCAGCAGATGCCCCACCATCAGCGTTTCACCTTGGCCTTCTCCCTCATATAGGTCTGTAACAGTCACCCTCGGAGCCCAAAACATACAAAAGTAAGAAGATACATGGCAGAGGATTGAGGTCATAAAACAGTTTCCTTACGCAAATATGACCCTGATGGTCTCCACGACATCATGTTACTGAAGGTGCAAATTCTTCTTCCTCTTCCCCGCTCCCTGTTCTCCAGGTTTCCTTCCCCTCTTTCTGTTCTCCAGGCTTCCTTCCCCTCTCTCTGTTTTCCAGGACTTCTCCTTCAGGTCTCATTACCCTCACACTTTCCCAACCTGCCTCTCACCAGCACCCCTCAGCTCAGCCTCTGGAAGGGGCTCTCATGTGGAGGCAGCTGCCCTGTCCCTCCCTGGTTGCCTCCACCCATCCCCAAGCCATTTCCATCACTGACAGCCCTTATTTCCTTCACAGTTGGAGGAGAAAGCCAACCTGACACTGGCTGTGCGGACACTCCCCCTTCTACCCCCATGTCACCTTCATCTGTCCTGGGAGAATGTGCCAGGTGGCTGGCTGGGGAAGAACAGGTGTGAAGGAACCAGCCTCCAGCACTCTGCAAGAGGTGAAGCTGAGACTCATGGAGCCCCGGGCCTGTAGCCACTTCCCTGCTTTTGACCACAATCTCCAGCTGTGTGTGGGCAATCCCCAGAGCACAAAATCTGCTTTTAAGGTGATTCTCAGACTACGGTCTTCCCCACAAATCACTCTCCAGGGAGCAGACACCTTTGGAAGGCGACGGAGTTAGGAGTGTCAGCCAGTGACAAAGTGTGAGACCTCAGGTTGAGGACCAGGGACTGTCTCTCTGCAGATCATCCTCCCTTGGCCCCATGGGGTCTCTGACCAGGGTCTGCTCAGGGTCAAGGGGTGCCTCCCAGGGTCAGGGGGTGCCAAGAAGGAAAGAGAACAGCATCAGAGATGTATCACCTCATGAGGAGCCCGTGTTCCTGAGCCTGATGACAGGTCCGATCAACTCAGATTGGGACGACAGGGAGGAGGAGGTGGTTTCCCGGCTCACCTTCTCTCTCTCCCTTTCCTTCTGTTTCAACAGGGAGACTCAGGGGGCCCTCTTCTGTGTGCTGGGGTGGCCCAGGGCATTGTCTCCTATGGACTGTCCAATGCAAAGCCCCCTGCCATCTTCACCCGGATCTCCCCTTACTGGCCCTGGATCGATGAGGTCCTGAAAGAGAATTAACCTGGAACCTGGGCCAGCATGAGGGGAAACCAGAGGAGGACTCCAGCAGGTTCTCAGTGCCACTCACCTTGGATCTGACTCTGGTTTTCCTCTTAAAGCCCCGTCACATCCCTAATCCTCACGAAGGCCCCTTCAGGTCATAGAATTCCCAATAAATCCCAGCTTCCAGACCTGAGTGTGTGTCTCCTCTCTCTTCTCCCAGCATCAGAAATTCCAGAAGCCTTGAAAGGGGGGAGTGTGATGTGTGTGTGTGAGAGACAGAGAGGATACAGTGAAGAACAATAGGGAGAGAGAGAAGAGAAAGGGGTTCCCTGGAGTGGCAGGACCCCTATGTCCACCTTAAAGAAGAAAGTAGAGCAGATCCTCCCCTGCCGTCATCATTAACTTTGAGCCATCTTTAGGGCTCTTCAGAATCCCTACGAAAATGCTGAGTTGCAGGGTGTTTACAACATCCTTGGCCTCTTCCCATTAGGTACCATATTAACATTCCATTCTCCTCCAAGTTCTGAATCAAAGATGTCTCTGGGCTTTTCTAAGTGTCCCCCAAAGAATATGTCATGTTGGCGGGGGTGGGGGTGGGGTGGGGAGGGGTTAGGCAGGGCTTTGTGAAGGAGCTGGGCAGGAATCACCTTCAGCATTTGGTTCACACTGGGCCCTCCTCACTGTCCACCTCGATAAGAAATCTACCATCTGTGCAGCTTTGATGTGCGATGCAGAGATCTTGTGTCACTGACTTCTGCAAAAGGAATACATGGAGCTGATAAGAGGAGGGACAGCATCACAAGTCCTGCACGAACCACAGCCACAAACGACTGCTCCCAACCACTCTAGCCTGTGTGACCTCCACAACACCCAGCGCTGTGAGCAACACAGAAGCAGAGGGTCAGTCCCGTGAGGACAGGGGGGCACTAACTCTATAATCTCGCCCAGGAGTGGAAGAGCCTTGATGTGCAGGATGGAGCCTGCCCCCTGGGTTCTGTGTAATGACCTGCATTGTGGAGCACACCTGAACTGGGTAATAGGCTTGTCCTTCATGCTGAGTGTCAGTCTGAACCCCTGCTTCTGTGTCCTTGGAGACCAGCCCGGAGTCAACAGTCCTGCAATGTCTCCCTGTGGAGCAGATCAGGGACCTGAGAGAGGAGATGGAGCTGCCACCTGGGTGCAGTGAAGCACTGACAGTGTCCTGCCCTGTGCTCCGATGGAGGCCCTGGAAGGCTGCCATCGCCCAGACGGGTCTTACGATGGAGGGGGGGCAGGACCAGGAGCCGAGCTGGCTCAGTCTTTCCCCTTTCATGTCCCCAGGGGGAGTCTGGGGTGTGACAATGTAGCCCCCGGGAATTGTCTTCAATGGACAAAATAATGTGTCACCTCCAGGTCCTGTACCAAAGTCTCAAGTCTCCTGCCCTGGATGAAGAAAACCATGAAAAGCCTCTGACTGCAGGAACAAGACCATCTTCCCTGGGGCTGATCCAGAATCACACTGCAGGATTGGGGTGCCCACAGCTCAGTAACTGTGTCTCAGCTGGGCTCGAAGGGCTGGTTGCTTATTTATTCACTGACTCCTATTCACAAATGCTCACTGTGTGTTTAGAAAGGCAATGACAGGATTCTGCTGTTTTCTGTTCCTCCTCTCCCCCCTCCCACCATCTCTTCCCCTGAACCCCATGCAAAGCTGTCACCCAGGTCTGCTTCCCCACACCTGTCGTCCAGGGCCGGCCCTCCTGCCAGGGCTGAAGCTGAGCACCATCAGGGGAAAACATGAACCTCTCTGGTTCTGGCGTTCAGGGTGTACTCCTTAGCTCCTTGCTCTGGGTACATGGCAGGGAGGAGTGGGTCACACCATGGGTCCCCGACACCAAGAGCACAGCCTGGGGCTGCAGCTCCAGGACAGAGACCCTCCTACTGGGGAGGGGGGCTACCTGATCTGACCTTTAACCCCCAGAGCCAGGGGAGCTGGCCCAGAGCAGGGCTGGGTCTCCCGAGAATCCCCTCGTTCTCATCCAGCCCCTCGTTCTCATCCAGCCTGAGTAGGAGTGTTATCACATGCAACTCTAGAACATCAGTCATTTCGGTTCTAGCCATGAAGCAAATCTCTGCTCTGCTCACTGGAGCATACTCGGCCCCTGGGGGAGGGGGCAGCAGGGAGGGAAGAGAAGGAACAGGGCAGCCTTATTTTTTTACCCGTAATGTGCTGTGCTGTGCTTAGTCACTCAGCCGCTCAGTCGCGTCCGACTCTTTGCGGGCCCATAAACTGTAGCCTGCCAGGCTCCTCCGTCCTCGGAATTCTCCAGGCAAGAATATTGGAGTGGGTAGCTTTCCCTTCTCCAGGGGATCTTCCCAACCCAGGGATTGAACCCAAGTCTCACCACATTGCAGGTGGATTCTATACCAGCTGAGCTACCAGGGAAGCCTACTCTTAATACAGTAGGTAGAAATGTCACTGCTTAAATGGTAGGAACACCCATTTGAAAGGCAGTTAGAATCTGATTCTAAACACTCATCCACTGGATGGGCCAGAAACAGGCTCCCTGTCAGGCTGCAAGCTCCTGCCTGTGCAAACCAAACTGCAGTCTTGGAGGCCCACGTGGTCTGGACAAATGGAGAAGCGCCTCTGCTCTTAGGCTGTCACGGTTGCTGCTCCATAGGGTCCGAGACAACCTAGACTTTCATCCTGGGGAAGGTCTTGGTTTGGAGAGCATGTGAGTTTTGCTGGGCAAGATCTCCCTGTCCTGGTCTCCCCTCGCCAGACGCTTCCGTCTGCCATCCCTCCGGGCTCTTGACTGTGGTGCTGAGCTGCCTGGGAGCTGAGCCTGTGCTCCAGCCCTTGGCTAGTGCCGCCCTACCCCTACACACAGCACTGTGCTTCTCTGGGGGATGTGTCAACACTCTGGGATACGGTTACCCTAAACGCAGGCCCTTTCCCCTCTGGCTGTGCACAAATCACCCAGCAACACAATCTCCTAGTGACCTGGGGCACCTTTACAAAGGAAGAGCGATGATGACACAGCTTCTGATTTGGAGCTGAAAAAATCCCAAGATTCACTAGGGACCCAGCTCCTTGATTGAAAATACACAAAAGGAAAACAAAGAAACAAAAATGTACTGTTTAAAACATGAGCCTAGCCACATATATATTCAGCTCAAGTATAACATTTACTTTGAGGAAATGGTTCTGTTGTTTGGAAAAGTTTAAGAATATTAGTTGCAGACTCTCGTCCTCCTTCAAGAGATGAGGGAGACAGTCCCAGGAGGGACTTTGAGTGCCTGGAGACCCCACAGAGTTAGGACGGATCCTGGGCTCAGCCAGGTCCCCTTAGAGCCAGGCCAGCAAGAGGACTTCCATGTTTTCTAACCCTGCCCACTGATGACTTCCTGCCATCCCTGGACCAGACAGGAGCCTCTGCTCAGATACCTCCCTCCACACAGAGCGAGTCCCCGGGCTCCCATGGCAGCCGTTCTCTGACAAGTACTCAGACAGCTTCCTGGTGAGCTGTTCTGTCTGCTCATGGGCACAATCAGATGAAGGTGCGTGAGCACCTAAAACATGCTGATTTCTTCAAATCTTCTGGTCTGTGGAAATGTCCTCCATCCCCCACTTTTGAGGAAACAGTCCTTAACTTCTTTAAACATCTTTGCAATGGAAATAAGAAACAAAACAAAATAAAAACATCCCTGGACTTCCCTGGTGGCTCAGTGGATAAGAATCTGCCTGCTAATGCAGGGGGCATGAGTTTGATCCTTGATCTGGGAAGCTTCCGCTTGATTCAGAACAAGTAACTTATGCAGGAAACCTACTGAGCCCACGTGCTGTAACTACCGAAGCCTGTGTGCCTGGAGCCTATGCTCTGCAGCAAGCATAGCCACCACAGTGAGAGGCCTGCACACCTGAGGGAAGAATAGCCACTCTAGAGAATGCCCACATGGAGCAAGGAAGACCCTACACAGCCAGAAATACATACATAAATGAATACAATTGTTAACATATCTGTAATGACCTCCAATGAAACGCCTCTACTGACCAAGGCCTCTCCCACCACTTGTTCCCCCCAGACCCACAAGAAGATTCAGTTCTCAATATACCTGGGGAGAGAACCGCCAGGCCAGCTCTGGGGATGATGGACCTGAAAGGTCAAGCCCTTGCTAGTCTGTTTCGGGAATGTGCTTTGGAACAGGAACGGCTCTGCCTTCCCTGCCCATGTCCGTGCTGCTGTTGGTACCACAGTGGTCTTGCAGGGTTTATTTCCTGTCTCTGTATCCCACGCAACACGACTTTTGGCCAACAAATGCTTTACTGTGAAAGAATGTTGAAGCCATGAGTTCATGTCCCATATCACCCAGAAACAGCTGGCCCGAGAATTGTGTAAGACTTAGTAATGTAGATGGTGGAAAGACAACCACCTTCAAGACTGGGATGCTGTCTTCCAGGATGTGGTATGTGCTTTAAGCCAGCAGTGAGTATAGGGTGTTGTTTCTCTCCTAGCCAGAATACATGGTTCTAGAGACAACGAAGTGACCCCAGAGGGTGGCTCTCATTCCTACTATTGCACCTATTAACTCTGTCTCAGAAGGTTTCCTTCTGTCTGTATAACCTTGGACTCTTCTGATTTTTAGAGGCCTTAATTTGTAGGAAAGCAATCAACAGACTGATAAACTTACTATGCAAGTTAGGTGGGTGATGCTAATTGCCGAGGGAAGATGAGATTCCCTGTGTTACATCTTGGTAACTTGGTATTTCCATTCCTATTAGTGATGGTCAGTGAAAGGCTACTTTAGCCCAATAAACATAAGACCAGTAAAATCCTTCAAGAATAAAGAATCCCATTGGCTGAGACGCTTGAGATAAGATCCCTCTGTATGCTTCTCAGATGATAAAATTCCTGTCCTTATAATGACCACCCAGTCTCCTTGGTCAAGGATCCTTTCAAATTTACTGAAGAAGGAGATGTGTATGTGTGTGTGTGTGTATGTGTGTGTGTGGGTGTGTGTATCCATCTGGTCTAATGTTTTATTTAAGACCTTTGTTTCCTTTTTTTATCTGAATGATCTATCCATTGAAGTAATTGGGGTGTTAAAGTCCCATATTTTTACTGCATTACCATCAATTTCTCCCTTTATGCTTGTTAATATTTATGTGTTTAGGTGCTCCTATGTTGGTTGTGTGTATATCTAAAACTGATATGTCTTCTACTTGGATCGATCCCTTGATCGTTATGTAATGTTCTTATTTGTCTCTTGTCACAGTCTTTGTTTTACAACATTTTGTCTGATACAAGTATTGCTACCCTGGCTTTAATTTTGTTTCCATTTGCTTGGAGTACGTTTTCTATCCCCTTATTTTCAGTCTGTGAGTATCTGTAGATCTGAAGTGAGTCTCTTGTAGGCAGCATTTGTATGAATCTTGTTTCTGCACCCGTTTAGGTATTGCATGCCTTTTAATTGGCTCATTTAGTCCATTTGTATTTAAAGTAGTTGTTGACAGGTATGTACTTTTTGCCGTTTTGTTCATTGTTTTTCAGTTGTTTTCGTGCTTCTTTTTTTGTTTCTTCTTTCGCTCTCTTCCCTTGTGATTTGATGATTATCCTTAGTGTTACATTTGGATTCTTTTCTCTTTTTTCTTTGTGTGTATCCAGCACAGATTTTTGGTGTGTGATTACCATCAGGCTTATATATATGTATCAATATATATACATCAGTATTCTATAACTGTAATTATTTTCAATTGTTGGGCTCTTAAGTTTAACACATCCTTACGACTCTGCATTTTTATCCCTCTCATTGTTCATTTTTTTGACATTGTACTTTATGGCTTTTTATTTCAAGTGTTCCTTAAGTACCTATTGTGGATATAGATGATTTTACTACTTTCATCTTTCAACTTTCTTACTAGCTTTATAAGTGGTTGATAGCTACCCTGAAGGTTGTTGCTGTTCAGTCGCTCAGTCATGTCCAACTCTGCCGCCTCATGGGCTGCAGCATGCCAGGCTTCCCTGTCCTTCACTCTCTCCTGGACAAATATACCTTCATTTTTCCTTACCAATGAGACTTTTTCTTTGATAATTTTCATACTTCTAGTGTGGTCTTTTCTTTTTCGTTTAGAGAAGACCACCTAACATTTCTTATAAGGCTGTCTTTGTGTTGCTGAACTCCTAGCTTTTGCTTGTTGGAAAACTTTAGCTTTCTCCTTCAAATACAGCCTGCCCAGTGGAGTACTCTTGGTCATAAGACATTTTTTTCTTTTCATCACTGGAAATATATCATGCCACTCCCTTCTGGCTTGCAAATTTTTTGTTGAAAAGTCTGCTGGTAGCTGATAGTTCCCCTATACATAACTTTTTGCTTTTTCTTTACTGATTTTAATGTTCAGATTAATTTAAAATTAACATTTAATTTTTGCCATTTCAGTTACAGTGTCTCAATGTGGTCATCTTTGTGTTTATCCTGTTTGGGACTGTCTGTGTTTCCTGGACCTGGATATTTCTTTCTTTTCCTATGCTAGGGAAGTTTTCAGCTATTATGTCTTCAAATATGGTGTCTAACCCTTTTCTTCTCTCTTCTCCTTCTGGGACTCCTATACTGTGAATATCAGTATCCTTGATATTATCTCAGTGTTCTCTTAAACTGTCCTCATTAAAAACATTCTTTCTCTCTCACTCTCTGTCTCTCTTTTTTTCTGTTCAGGTTGAGTGATTTCTGCTGCTCTCTCTTCTATTCTGCTGATCCACTCCACTGTATCATCTAATCTACTATTGATTCCTTCTAGTGTATTTTAAATTTCAGTTATTGTATAACTGAACTGACTGATTCTTCAGTTCTGCTTGGTTCTTCTTTAGACTTTCTAACTCTTTGTTTTTATATAGATCAACTCTTTGTGATATGTTGCAATAATTTTTTTCTGAGTTATTGTCTGTGTTTTGATTTGCTTATGCGTGATTTTTGAGATACAAACTTTAAAAAACTGTATTTTACATATCACAATTGATTTATCAATCTCTTCTTTTAATGTTTCTGTATTTAGAGTCATTGCTAGAAGACCTCTAATTTCATTAAGGGGTTTATCCACATTTTTTTATTACTGTGGTTTTATTTCATACATTTATGTCTCGTATTTTGCACTTACTCAGGTGGTTTATATGATGTATGACTAACTTATTGCTCTGATATCATTTATTAAAAAGTACTACTTTCACCCAGTGATTTTGTTTTTTAATGTCACCTCAGTGTAAACTATATTTTCATATGTGCTTGGGAATGTTTCTGGATTTTCTATTCTTTTTCTTTGGTCTGTCTGTCTGATCATGAGTGGGCAACACACTATTTTCAGAAAATACATCTTATGGCATGTTTTTTAATATCTGACTAGTTATTCCTTCATGCTATTTTCCAAATAAAATTTAGACATTAGCTAGAACTTAAAAATAGGAGAAAGAAATTTTTTTAAAATTGGAATCACATTTTTATATTAACTTTGGGAGAATCAGTGCCTTTTTGGTGTGGTTCTACCCTATCAGAGAACTGACTATCTTTCTATTTCTAAAGTCTGTTTTTATATTTTTCAGGAATCCTTTAACATTTTGCTCAAATAGTGTTTCACAATTCTGGTTATGTTTTTCCCAAGCTCTTTATGTTTTTTGTTGCTGCTGTGACAGATTATCTTTTCAAATGTGTCTTCAAACTGGTTGTTGTTCATATATGTGAAGCCTATGGATCTCCTTTTACTTTTGAAATAATCTCAGGCTTATGGAAAAGTAGCAATTATAATACAAAAACTTCTATTTTCCTGAACCATTTGAGAGTAAAGTTACTGACACGGTGTTCCATCAGTCCTCAAAAACTCTAGAGGGCAATTTCTACAAACAAGGAAACGCTTATGTGACCACAATACAACCATCAAATCCAGGAAATTAACATTGATGCCACCAATACCATCTAATCTTCAGACAGTAAGAAACTGGGTCACTTGCCTTAATATGTTTAATTATTTGATTAGTCCCCACAGAGACTTATAAAACAGATCTCTTCCTCATCTTCTCCAAGTGCATCCCCTGCTCTCCCCGCCCAGGCTCTGGTGATCCACATCAGGCAGCCGCTTCAAAGCAACGCCTGCCTCGCCCTATTTGTCCTGCTCTGACACATCCCACCAGACTGCCCTTTCTGTTGGAGTCCCTGAATCCTCCTTGAGCTCCTTTACCACCGACTGGTCAACCCTTGTGTAAGCACCCTCCTCACAGCCCTTGGATGTTCACTCCCTTCATAGTAGTAGTACTAAACGTCGCTCAGTCGTGTCTGACTCTGTGACCCTGCAGACTGTAGCCCGCCAGGCTCCCCTGTCCATGGGGTTCTCCAGGCAAGAATACTGGAGTGGGTTGCCATGCCCTCCTGCATTCCCTACGGAAGGCAACATTCCTCACTTCACTTGCATTCTGATATCTCATCCAGGTCATCCAGTGCAGGGTGTCCAAGCCCATGCGGGATGAGGACACTGCTTGCTTCACTGTGACTGTCTTGCCAGAATCACTGTTGACCACGGGCTTTGTTTTTTAACTAAGGTGTTGTTGCTTTTTAAGAGGCTGGTATCAAGATGTTTAGAAACAACAATTGTTTTGATTCCATGACTTTCCCCATTTTCATGATGGGGACATGCTGCCGCTGCATATCTCCATCCCACAGGCTCTTCTTATGTGACTGCAACAAAGGAGGTCTAGGGCCCTCCTTTTATAATCTGGGTGAGGGGAGCTCTTGATTGCTTTAAGCAGTGGAATATGGTAGTATAGGTGCCATATGACATCAAAATCTAGGTAATGAAAAAACACAGCTTCTAGATGGCTCACTTTTTAGGAGATGGTCACTCTGGGGAAACCAACCACTGTGTCATGAGGGAGCCAAAGAATCCCATAAAGTGAGACAACCTGAGGGGCTCTTGTGGAGAAAAACCAATGTGCCAAGTGGATAGCCAGCACCAACCACTGGGCATGTGTGAGCATCCTTCAAGTGACTCAGCCTCTAGGCTTCGAGCAGCCCTGATACCAAGGTGAGTAGAGGGATGCCATCCCCAGTGTACCTGGACCAAAATGCAGATGGGTAAAGCAATGTTGCTGTTGTTTTAACCACTGAGTCCTTTAGTAAGTGGAATAAGCCCTCTTCAGCATCACTTCCACACCATTATGTCTATTCCACACTGCGGATCTTGCCTTTATAGTCTGATCATGATGGTTTATCTCCTCTACATGAAGCAAGGAATCTCATGTTCAATATTTCTCACATTCTTGGTGAAGAATGGGCTTCAATACACAATCACCCTGGTGATCGAAAATGAAGCACGCAAAGACTTTCTTTGATCTATCATCATGAGGCCCAGGTTTCTGGGATTCAGGCAACTTAGGGCCTAAAGACTGGCTGATGCAACCAGCCCCCCGAACCCCACCCCACCCAATGGATGAAAGCTTACCAGAGGCTTTAATTAAATTCAAAAAAACAGTCCACTCTGACTACAAAAAAGTGGTTTGAGGCTTTCAGATAAGGCTCACGTGACAAAGGCCAGAACGTGGAAGGGGACGACTCAGGCTTAAAAGACCAAAAGGAAGCAGCAGCCACTCAGATCTGGGCAGTCTTCCTGGAGAGATGGTCCTGTTCTTGCTCCTGGTGGCCCTTCTGTCCCCTACTGTGGAGGCAGGTGAGTGACGGTCCCACCCTCAGAGGCCCAGTCCCACCCCACATGGACTGACCTGCCCAGACACTACACTCATGCACAGCCTGGGCCTGGTCCATCTAAGAATATTTCTGAACTCAGGGAAACCCTGATCCCATCTCCCCTGTTCAAACTTTGGCTCCATGAGCACAGCGGGCAGGTTGGAATCTTTCTTTCAGGGAAAATCATTGGGGGCCATGAGGCCAAGCCTCACTCTCGTCCCTACATGGCGTTTCTTCAGTTCAAGATTTCAGGGAAATCTTACATATGTGGGGGCTTCCTTGTGCGTGAGGACTTCGTGCTGACAGCAGCTCACTGCCTAGGAAGGTAAGGAGCAGTGCCTGGGCCTCCATCCCTCTGCTGAGCCCTCCCAGGGAACCCTCTTAGGAGCTGCAGACCTGTGCCACCAGGTAACATAGGAAGCTATTGAGAGAACAGCTGAGCACTGGGGAGAGAGGGACAGGTCAATGCCAGTCACACTGGAGAGAAGGGACTGATCAAACCTGGAACATAAGGAAGCCAAGGTTGTGGCCTGGAGCCCACAGTGCTAATATGAGAAATTCATGTTTTCCTTAGAGATAGTCAAGCTCGAGCAGGACTGAACACCCTCCGTGGACTACAGAAACTGCCACCATGCCCAGGCACCAGGGAGCAGACAGTTTAGAGATGCTCAGCCCCAGAGCCCACTGCCTAGAATTTTGCCACACCCTCCCCCTACCCCGCCCCAAGTTTTGCCCTGTCCCAAGCTGTGCTCTTTCCTCCTGGCTCCTGGACCATTTCTCCTGTGACACCCCCTCCCTTTCTGCTCTCTGTGAAGCTCAATTAATGTCACTCTGGGGGCCCACAACATCATGGACCGAGAGAGGACCCAGCAGGTCATCCAAGTGAGAAGAGCCATCCCCCACCCAGGCTATAATGATGAAACTTGTGCCAACGACATCATGTTACTGCAGGTGGGACACGTGGGTACACTGACTCTGGGACACTTCCTTCCTGGGGTTCTGTATCTGCCATGAACTCATTCCAGACCCTCCTCCTGTATAACCCCTCCGTGGTCCCAATGCTGAGAAGACAGCAACCCTATTACTGTCCTGCAGCCTCTGTGAGCCAACAGTAGGTGAGAATGCTTTTCCTCTACATTCAGCTGTCTAGGAAGGCTGAGATGACGGATGAAGTGAGCCTCATCAATCTGCCCAGGAGCTTGGAGAAGGTGAAGCCAGGGATGATGTGCAGTGTGGCCGGCTGGGGGCAACTGGGGGTAAATATGCCCTCTGCAGACAAACTACAGGAGGTAGATCTTGAAATCCAAAGTGAGGAGAAATGTATTGCTCGCTTCAAAGACTACATCCCCTTCACGCAGATATGTGCTGGAGATCCAAGCAAAAGGAAGGATTCTTTCTTGGTGAGATCCCCAGTGTTATCTGTGCAATACCCTGGGCCCAACTAAGGTGGGATGATGGGTGGCCATGGGAACAAAGCTCGCCCCTTTGTCCCCAGCCTGTCCTCTGTCCCTGGGGGGTGAACACTGCCTCACAGTCACAAATGGGTGAGGCTTCCTGCAGGAGGAGGAGCAGGATTCTCAATGCAATGGTGGAACCTCAGGACCAACAAGGCCCTGATATCAGCCAGGACCCCTAACTGAGCCCACCCACCCCAGGGTGGCAAGGAGACCAGACCTGAAGAAGGTGAGTTCGGACCTGAAGAAGGTGAGCTCAACCCTTGCTCTCTCTGCCCACAGGGTGACTCTGGGGGCCCACTTGTGTGTAATGGTGTGGCCCAGGGCATTGTGTCCTATGGAAAAGATGATGGGACAACTCCAAATGTCTACACCAGAATCTCCAGCTTTCTGTCCTGGATCCAGAGAACAATGAGACGGTACAAATGCCAGGGATCAGCATGACGTGTCCTCAAGATGGACCCCTCCATCTTCCCTGGGATTGGAAGCATTGGTCAAAGTGTGTGGAGGAAGGTTGCCTGGAACTTAATAAACATTCATCTCTTGAAAAGTAATCACTGATTGCTCCATTATTTACAAATTCATTAGGTACCTTCTTTGTCAAGGAAACATCTGTTCACATTTCTGATCTGTTAGTGGATTGCCCCTCCAGCACATACACTGTTCCTCCCACCCCCACCTTCTGTTCTCTGGAATAAAATCTTCTGCTGTACCTACAGCCAGCTCCCCCTCAGGCTGCCCGTGAGCTCCATCAGAGAAGGGAGACCCCTCCCCCTCTTGTCCACGACCCTTGTGTCTCATCCATATACCCTACTCCTCGTCAACACTTACTTCCCTCCCCCACATCCCAGTGTTCATGGGGGCAACAGAAGAGAATCCAGATTTGGAAACGGGACCACCTGAGAATCTCTGAGGTCGAGGGGGCACTTGTCCACCCTAACAGAAATGGGGAGGTTTACAGAGGTGTGGCTCACCCCATGAGTGTTCCCTCCCTACATCAGAGGAGACAGGTCAGAAGCCTGAGAAAGTTTCAGAAGGCCTTCAGTATGCCTAGGGCCAGCGTGAGTTCCTGTCACAGCCCTGTCTTGGAGTCCTGGGCCCAGGGCTCTGTGCCGCCTCTGGTGTCCTAAGGTCACATCCTCCTTCAGCCCCAAGTGACCTTCAAGGAGCTCCTCCACCTTGGGCTGGAGCCAGCCTCTCCCATCTCCATCATTCCCACGTGTATGTATGTTTCTATATAGGAAAGCAATAATAACAAATATTTTTAGATGCAATGTATCCTAATATTTGAAAGGTTTCCCATACCCAATAGCTCATTGAATATTTTTTTCTGTTCTGTCTTTCAATAATCTCTGAACTTTTATGTAAGAATCTATTCAGAAAAGTAATCTCATTTTTAAAACATGCAGCTTAGAGAAGGCGGGGCTAAACAGAAGTGATTTGCTGGACGTTTGCATGGTGAGTGAACTTCCACCATGGCAAAATGTATTTTGTGTGTAAAAGCAACACATTTAATCATGTAAAGATAACTAAACACAGGACATATAAGTAAGAAATTTAAAATTGCCTACAATTTCACCACCCGCAGATCATCATCATCAATGGTTCAGCTTGTGTCCTTCCGCTCTGTTTATTCATAAGATGCTCTTGCTACAACTCACTGGGACTTGGCTTGTTTAGAACTCCTGTGATCTTTTCCATTCCTCTTTCTTCTGTCTCATACTGGTGTTGGAATCATCTGCGCATGTTCAGGATGGCCTGGCCCAGAGACATCAGAGATGTGGTTCTCTTGTCTCTGGACAGGGAATATTAGTGGAGAGTAATTATTAGGGTGATCACCATCACTTATCTCATCACCTCACACCAGTAACCAGCATTTTTGGAGAGGAAGTCTCTTCCCCTCACAGGAATCCTGATTTGGATGGGACAGCCCCCAACTCAGCTCAAGGAATGCTGGATACCTCAGCACAAGCCAAGCCAGTCAGGTCACTGAATGCTGAAGGACCCAGTGATGGTTGGTTTTGGTCCAATGAGTATCAAGTCCAAGACTTTTGATAACATTGTGGGATAAGAAAATTTCTGTCACAGAATACTTAAGTTTGAAGAGCTGATTGTAAGCACAACAAAAATGTGAGGCTGGAACCCTGTCAAGACAGGAAAGGAGGCTGCTGTTTGGTTCACTTCGGTGAGTTCAGGTCTATCTGCTCCCAAACCAAGTTCAGCCACTTCCTCATACCTGGCAATGAGCAGACCCCTCATCATAGTACTCACCAGCTTGTCCTCTTCCCACCTGCTCTAGGTCTACCACTGTGTCCTGTCAGCTTCGCAGGGGCAGGAGCTGAATCTCTCATATCCCTGAACCTCCCCTATTGAGTAATTATTCATGATATTATCAGAATCATGAAAGTACCAAGAGTGGAGAAGTGGAGATTCAATTACTGAGAGGCTCCTGGGGATCCAGCTCCTCTTGGTATGATAGGGAAGAAATTTGGTATTCTGTTATACATGATGACACATCTCTGGGAACGCTGGCTCCCAAGTAATGAGCTTTAAGCTAAAATACCTTTGTTTAGCTTACAGGAAACAAGCCAACTGATGAAAGACTTCAGGACAGAAGAAATTAACACAACCATCCTGAGGCTAGTGGAACCAGGAAATGTTTGACTTTACTCCATTCCTTTCTAGTATAAAAGTAGCCTGAATTCTAACTCAGGTTAGGTGGTTCTTTGAAACATGAGTCCACCATCTTCTTGGTCTGCTAGCTTTCTGAATAAAGTTGCTATTCCTTGTTTCAACAACTTGTCTCGTGATTTTTCGGCCTGTTGCTTAGCAACTAGTACAAGCTTGAACTAGGTAACAGTGGCTGCACCACAGCCTTCACTACTTATTCCTTCTGGTGAGTCTTTGTGTGTGAGTGTGGTGACAGTGTCATTCTCTCCCAATCCAGGGCAGAGAAGGTGGTCATCTGTAGAATGCTGACACCTGGCTAGGGGGGAGCACAGCTCTGGGCGGTCTATGGGGACACTGAGGCTCCCCTCCTTTCTTCCCCTGTGCTTTGTGTCTGGAAGGAAGAAACCCCAGCAGCTGTGAGCTGGACAGACCTTTGGGAAGATGCAGCCACTCCTGCCAGAGAAGGCAATGGCACCCCACTCCAGTACTCTTTCCTGGAAAATCCCATGGACAGAGGAGCCTGGTAGGCTGCAGTCCATGGGGTCGCTAAGAGTCGGACACGACTGAGCGACTTCACTTTCACTTTTCACTTTCATGCATTGGAGAAGGAAATGGCAACCCACTCCAGTGATCTTGCCTGGAGAATCCCAGGGACGTGGGAGCCTGGTGGACTGCTGTCTATGGGGTCGCACAGAGTCGGACACGACTGAAGCAACTTAGCAGCCACAGCAGCTACTCCTGCTCCTGATGGCCTTTTTTCTGCCTCCCGGGCTGGGACTGGTGAGTGAGCACCCATTCCTGAGGGTGTAGCCCATCTCACCAAGCCTCCTGCAGTCCTGACCCTTCTGCACCCCTCTAGTTTCTGAACCAGGTCCCATCTCAACCAAGAACATGTTTGATGCCACATAGACACTCAGCAAGGAGAGGTGGCAGGCAAGCAGGGAGATTTTCACTAAGATCTTCCATGGGTCTCAGCCTGTCTCACCACCAGAGAAATGGGTTGTGCATTTGGTAGAGGATGTGAAGTTACAAAACACAAGTAAAATCCCTCACTCCAGCCACGAAAAGACAACCCAGACAAACCAACCACAGTATGGGAGTTGTCAGTGGACCCAGCTTATGAACCAGTGCCTTCCACCCCTCACTCCTGTCCAGGATAGGAGCCAGGTGTGTGATTGATCGGAAGTGGCTAGGTGACAGCACCCAAAGCTCTCCAGGTGTCTTGGTTCTTTCCCAGGCCCCAAGCAGCTCCTTTTCTGCCCCACCTCCCCTCCCTCTCAGGCCCTTAGCTACTCCACTGTCTGTGGCAGTGCCCTCCACCCACCCCTGTGACCTGAAACCCCAGCGACCTCAGCCAAAAGCTAATTGGAGGCCACTTGTGCAGCCAAAGAACATTTTCTGAGATCCTGCATGTGTTATGCCCTAGGACATGAGGATTTTGTAACTCTTAAGTTCCTTGTGCAAACTCACATTAATTTCATAATATTCCTGAGAAAGCTCCCAGAAGCCCTGCACTCATGTCATTGAAAAGCACAAGACACAGTGTCACTTACCCAGGGCTGTCTGTCACCTCAGTTTCCCCTCAGCTGCAGCCCTGCCCTGAAGTCACTGGCCCGTCACAGCTCCTGGGCTGTATCTCCTGTGACTCCATGCTCCTCATACCTCTACTCTGTTCTCTGTGCAGCTCAATCAGCATCACCCTGGGGGCCCAGAGCATCAAGAAGCAGGAGAGTGTGCAGCAGGGTCAAGTGCTTTTTCTTTCCACATAGAAAGATGTGTCCTTAAAGACACCATAGAGACGTTTATTTTCCTGAGCACCACTTATTTAGGAGGGGAAAAAACAGTTTCTCACCACTCTCTGCCATAAAACTCCATCATACACCAAGGGTTCTATATTTGTGTAGAATGTCTCAATGTGTGCAGGGTCTCTATCTTGTCATCTATGTCTCTATGGCGCCATCAGTACCACACTATCTTCATTACTATGACTTCATTTGCTAAAGCAACTGCTCCCATCTTATTCTGATTCTTTAAGCCTGTCTTCTCCAATGTTGGCTACTGGTTTTCCACATCTATTTAGAACCAATAAAGTTCTGTGAAATACTTCCTGAGTGCAATGAATCTGCAGGCTACTTTTAGGAGAATGAACACCTTAAAAGTATTTTCTCTTCCAAACATGAATGTGGAATATCTTTATGATTTATACTTAGTTATTTGACCATTTCCATGATTTTAATGTTTCTTTCCAAATTTCATTTTCTAACTATTATTGTATAGATAGAGAGATGATTAATGTTTGAGTTGACTTTGTGCCCAGAAAATTTGACAATTACTAATTATAATAATTGATCTGCAGGTTCCTGGCTATATTTGTTGTATATTGTGTCTTGAAGATTCACATTTTTATTTCCTCTTTCTCTGTCTTATACCTTTTCCTTCTACTGCCTGCTTAACTGTAGTGACTAAAATCTCTAGTATATTATTGAAGAGAAATGATGATTATGCCTATCTGTGTGACCTTGTATTGTTTTGCTTTTGAATGAAAAACATAGAACGTTTCATCAGTAAGTATGTTGATTGGTGTGGGATTTTTGCAGGGATCATTTATCAGAATGAAGACCCTCGTTTCTGCTCCTATTTTTTAACGAAATTTTTTAAAAGAAGGATAGTGAGTTTTAGTAGATGCTTTTTCCCCATTCGGTTGAATTATCATATGGTGTTTCTTCTTTCATCTGTCAATGTGTTGTGTTACAGCAATTGTGTTTTGAATGAAATCCACTCATCCTCAGAAAAACCCAAATTAGAAATGATCTATGTCAAGATCATTTGGCTATTGAGGTTTATTGTATTTCCAAAATACTGCGGGTAGCTTGATAGGGATTGCAGTGAATCTGTAGATTGCTTTGGGTAGTATACTCATTTTCACTATATTGATTCTTCTGATCCATGAACGTGGTATATTTCACCATCTATTAGTGTCCTCTTAGATTTCTTTCATCAGTGTTTTATATTTTTGTATATATAGGTCTTTAGTTTCTTTAGGTAGGTATACTCCTAAGTATTTTATCCTTTTAGTTGCAATGGTGAATGGAATTGTTTCCTTAATTTCTTTTTCTACTGTCTCATTATTAGTATATAGGAATGCAAGGGATTTCTCTGTGTTGATTTTATATCCTGCAACTTTACTATATTCATTGATTAGCTCCAGTAATTTTCTGGTGGAGTCTTTAGCATTTTCTATGTAGAGGATCATGTCGTCTGTTCATTGCAACACTGTTTATGATAGCCAGGACATGGAAACAACCAAGATGTCCATCAGCAGATGAGTGGATAAGAAAGCTGTGGTACACATACACTATGGAGATTTACTCGGCCATTAAAAAGAATACATTTGAATCAGTTCTAATGAGGTGGATGAAACTGGAGCCTATTATACAGAGTGAAGTAAGCCAGAAAGAAAAACACCACAACAGTATACTAACACATATATATGGAATTTAGAAAGATGGTAATGATAACCCTCTATGCGAGACAGCAAAAGAGACACAGATGTATAGAATGGACTTTTAGACTCTGTGGGAAAGGTAGAGGGTGGGATGATTTGGGAGAATGGAATTCAAACATGTATACTATCAGTAAGAAATGAATCGCCGGTCTATGTTCGATACAGGATACAGGATGCTTGGGGCTGGTGCATGGGGATGATACAGAGAGATGATATGGGGTGGGAGATGAGAGAGGGGTTCAGGATTGGGAACTCATGTACACCCGTGGCTGATTCATGTCAATGTATGGCAAAACCAATACAGTATTGTAAAGCAAAATAAAGTAAAAATAAAAATTAAAAATAAAAGAAATGATCTAATACTTTTGCTTATGGACTGATTGGATTACATCAGTACTGGAATAACATTATCCCATAAATTTCTCCTCCCATATTGTCATCACTGGGTTTGTCATCTAGGTTTTGCTAGTCTCATAAGGGAGATGTGTAGCATCTATTTGCCAGCAGAAAATGTATATCAATATTTAAATTGTTTTCAAAGACTTCCAGGGAATTCTTGTGAGCTTGCGGCTGTCCTTGATGGACTATTTTTGAAAACGGAATCAATTCATGTAATGTTTATAGGAAAATTCAAACTTCCTGCATATGATTCTTCAATTTATATTTTCTGGGGATTTGTAATTCCATGTAGAGTTTGAAAACTATTCACTTCCCTGTGACCTAGAGGTTAGATAAGATTTATGTATGTATATATACATACATATATCTCCCAGATAAAACTCTTTCTTAGTTCACCCACCCTGTGGCTATAATTTTCACTATCTCAACAGTGTCTTTAGTAATCAGAATTATCTTGATTCGTACATAACCAAGTGCTGGAGTCCAGCTCCAGCAGCCGGGGAATCAGCCTGAAGGGATGAGTGGTGTTGGCGGGGAATGATGTAGCCTCTGACTCGAGATATGGAACTACATGTTTATTTCAAGCATCACGTCTTCTTTTATACTTTTTCAAAAGCATTAATTAGGTCAGAGGCTTTACATTTTCAGCTCCCCCTCACCCAGATTTATTATCTCCTTGTTGCCCTTCAAACAGAGTTCCTGTTTCAGCAATTCTCTCAGAATTGTGTTTACTTGTGATTACACTGTAACTCATGCTTCTGTCTGAGCTGCATATCACATTCCTCAGTTTATCTCTTATCTTTCTATCCTGCTTGCCCCTGGTATCCTAAGCTCACTATCTCCTAAAAAGGCTTCTAGCTATTCTTAATTATTCCTAAACCCTAAACTCAGCAATCTTCCTTTCATAAACATCTCCCTCACAAACAGGTCTCAGATAACAATCCTTCCCATGGCCTCAAGCTGAGGCCTATGTGCTCATCCTGGGACATTCTTTGTAAAAATCCTTGAACAAATGTCAACGGTTGCTTTATGGATTATTTTCTGGGCGCAACTGCAGAAGGCTTTGTGCTTTCTCATGCTTCTCTCAAGAACAATAAGCACCTTAACATTCTTTCCAGCCAACTCAACCGAAGAGAGGAAGAAACAAGTCAGAATCACAAGAGCTAACTCCTTCATCTTTGGTCCGTGCCTGTGGAATGAGGAGAGGGGCCTGGGGTGGTGCCTACATTTTGTCAGTAATGCCTAATGTGGCTCCCGACACCCAACAAATTTTTAATGTAGATCAACTTATCCATCATTATCGACAGTCCTTTTTACATCTTGTATTAATTTGCTTTTACAAGGTAAATGTATAAAGAAATTCTCCTATATTCAAAGTTTTCATGTTTTACCTTTCAATGAGTTAGAGAAACAGTGTTAAGTGGTCAAGTTTATTTTTATTCACACATAGCCAACAGATTTTACTATATTTTCATCATTACTTACCATTTTGAATTCCTTTTCTTTTGATTTTCATTATGATTTTGCTTATGATTTAGAGTGGATCCTCGAACATGCCTCACATCACATGTAATCTGATATCCAGGCCATGGAGTGCATGGTTCTGAGCACTAGTGGTGTGGGACACCCCTTGGCTCACTGTGACTCTCCAGCCCGAATCACTATTGACCATGGGCTTTGTTTGTTTAACTAAGATGTTGTTACTTTTCAAGAGGCTTGGAATCAAGATGTTTAGAAACAACAGTTTTTTTGATCATGCCTTTCCGCATTTGCATGGTGCAGATATGACCGCCGTTGTGTATCTCCATCCCACAGGCTCTTCTTACATGACTGCAATATCTCACCTCCTGCTGGGAGGTGGGGTCTAGCGCCCTTCCTTTTTAATCTGGTGAAAACTCTTGCTCTTGATTGACCCAAGCAGTAGACATGGCAGAATGGATGTCGTATGACATCAATGCCTAGGTAATGAAAAGAACACAGCTTCTAGATGGTTCACTCTTCAGGAGATGCTCACTCTGGGGGAGCATCTGTGCACTGTGTTTGGAGCCAAAGAATCCCATGAAGTGAGACAACATAAGGGGCCCTCAGGAAAAGAAACCAATGTACCCAAAGGACACCCAGCAGCAACCACTGGCATGTGTGAGGGAGCCTTCAAGTGATTCAGCTTCTGGGCTTCAAGCTTCCCTGACACCAGTGGGAGCAGATGGGTGCTGTTCAATTGTACCATGAGCAAATTACAGATTCATGGGTCAAGCAATTTTGGTGTTATTTTAAACCACTCAGTCCTTTGGTAACTGGAATAAGCCCTCTTCAGCATCACTTTCACACCATTCTGGCCAGCCCACACCCTTAATCTCACTCTTCCTATCTGATCATGATGGTAAGCGCTCCTCCACCAGAAGCAATAGAGTTTATCTTCAGTGTTTCCCACAGTCTCACACAAAGAGGTCCAAGACACAATCTCTGTGATGATCTAAAGAGAACCACAGAAATGAAGACATTCTTTGATCTATCATCCTGAGGCCCAGATCAAACAGTGATGTGACACTTTCTGAGAAGCCTGCTGTAATAACGGCCACAACAGAGGAGACACTCAGGGTTAAAAGATCAGACGGAAGCAACAGCTGTTCAGATCTTATCAGCCTTCCTGGAGAGATGGTCCTGTTTTGCTCCTGGCAGCCCTTTCTCTGTTCCCCACTGGGGAGGCAGGTGAGTGATGGTCTCATCCTCAGAGGCCCAGACCCACCCCACATGGCACAGACCTGCTTAGATGTTACACTCATGCACACTCTGGCCCTGGTTCATGTAAGGAAATTTCTGAACTCAGGTCGAATTTTCTCAAAGACCACCAACCTTGGTCCCATCTCCCGTCTCCAGCCTTTGCCTCCGTGAGCACAGCAGGCAGTCTGTTATCTTTCTTTCAGGGAAAAAACATCTGGGGCATGAGGCCAAGCCACACTCCATTCCCTATATGGCATTTGTTGAATATCAGGTTTCAGAGGACATTTTCAGCTGTGTGGGTTTCCTCGTGTGTGAGGACATTTTGCTGACAGCAGCTCATTACTCGGGAAAGTGAGGAGCAGTGCCCGGGCCCCCACCCTCTGTTGACCACTTGCAGGGGACATAGGAAGCTCTTCAAGTGCAGGTGAGCTTTGGGGAGAGAGGGAGAAGTGAATGCCAGTAGCACATTAAAAGAAGCAACTGATCATACCTGGAATGGGAAGAAGCCAATTTGTGCCCTGGACCCTAGGGTACAAATGTGAGAAATTCACGTTTCCTTCTGTGACTGTCAAGATGCTGCATGACTGAACACCCTCGTGGACTCCAGGAAGTCCTCCCTGACTGTGCTGCTAGAAACAGACAGCTCAGAGATGCTCAGCTCCAGGGCCCATTGCCTAGAATTCTCTCCCCTCCAGTCCCACCCTGTCCCAAGCTGTGTTCTTTTCCTACCAGCCTCTGGACTGTATCTCCTGAGACATCTGCTCCCCTCTGCTCTCTGTGCAGCTTAATCAATGTCACCTGGGGCACACACATCACAGAACAGAGAGGAACCTCAGGTCAGCCCCATGAGAAGAGCCATCTGCCACCCAGACTGTAATGGTAAGACTTGGGTCAACGATATCATGTTACTACAGAGGGGATGCATGGCTGCACTGGTTCTGGGACACTTTCCTTCCAGGGTTCTGCATCCCCCATGACCTCATTCCTGCCCTTCCTCCTGTATGACCCCTTCCGTGGTTTCGAGCACTGAGAAGAGGGCAACCCATGACTGTCCTGCAGTCTCTGTGGGCCATCAGTAGATGAGAGTGCCTTTCCTCTTCTTCAGCTGATTAAGGCTGATTTCACAGATGCAGTGAGCCCATCAATCTGCCCAGAAGCTGGCAGAAGGTGAAGCCAAGTATAATATGCAATGTGCCTGGCTGGGGGAACTCAGGGTAGACATGCCCTGTGCAGACACACTATAGGAGGTAGATCTTAAAGTCCAAAGGGAGGAGAAATGCATCACTTGCTATGCTGGAGATCTAAACAAGAGGAAGAATTCTTTCTTGGTGAGATCCTCAGTGTTGTCCATGCAAAAGCTTGGTTGTCAGGAGCCGTGTTAAGCATTACTGACAAAATGGAGGCACGGCTCCCAACCCCCTCTCCTTTTCCCGCAGGCACAGACCTTGGATGAAGGAGTTAGCTCTTGTGATTCTGACTTGTTTCTTCCTCTCTTCGGTTGAGTTGGCTGGAAAGAATGTTAAGGTGCTTATTGTTCTTGAGAGAAGCAAGAGAAAGCACAAAGCCTTCTGCAATGGTGCCCAGAAAATAATCTATAAAGCAACCATTGACATTTGTTCAAGGATTTTTACAAAGAATGTCCCAGGATGAGCACGTAGGCCTCAGCTTGAGGCCATGGGAAGGATTGTTGTCTGAGACCTGTTTGTGAGGGAGATGTTTATGACAAAGGAAGATTGCTGAGTTTAGGGTTTAGGAATAATTAAGAATAGCTAGAAGCCTTTTTAGGAGATAGTGAGCTTAGGATACTAGCAGCAAGCAGGATAGAAAGATAAGAGATAAACTGAGGAATTTGATATGCAGTTCAGACAGAAGCATGAGTTACAGTGTAATCACAAGTAAACACAATTCTGAGAGAATCACTGAAACAGGAACTCTGTTTGAAGGGCAACAAGGAGATAATAAATCTGGGTGAAGGGGAGCGGAAAATGAAAAGCCTCTGAACTTATGTTTTTCTTTTCTTTTCTTTTCTTTTATTATTAAACTGTTTATTCTCCTGCAAGGCCTGTTACTTCACTGTATAAAAATAGCACCAGCAAACACAGTATATTGCAAAATTAGATAGTAATATTCTTCATTGGAACTATACAACTAACAAACTTTTCTCCACTGGCAGTTATTTCTAGTGGGAAGATAATTTTGACCCAAATCCAAGGATAGCTGTAAGCAAGTTACAGTGTCATATAAGGTTTAAGATAACCATGTTATCCTTGAATTACATAATTTTTGTAATTAGTTTTACCAGAGATAATTTCAGGAATTCTGAATATTATAACTGGAGCCTAGCCTAAAATCACAGGATGCTGTGGAAAAGATGCACAGTGTTTATCTGAAGTCATTAGAAAGTTAAGTGGTATTTTCTTCAGGAAACATTGTTAC
>NC_030828.1:69371882-69399380 GCF_001704415.2 Capra hircus | reverse complement strand
TTCTGCTTTTTGGGCAGGGGATTGTTCCAGGCGGGCAAAAAGCTCGCCCAGACGACCCCCCGCCCAGCATCGTCTTACTATGGCCGCTGCCCGCTTTTCTCTGCTATCCGTTATATAACTGCTCCATCTCGGGTCGAACCATATCGGCTCACTGTTCTTTAATGGTATGCGAGCTGAGGTCTCTTTGTATGGCGGGTTCCTCAGCCGAATTACTTCAACACCCAGTCATGGAAGGCCCATCCCCCCAGGATGGCAAGAGAGGTAGCAGGATTAGAAAACAAAGGGGTGGTCTGAATGTGTATCCAGGAGCATCTAACAGCAGGGCTGTGTAATGGGTTAATCGCGAGCGTTTAGAAATCCACTTACCGGGGCTGTCTGAGCGGATCCCTCGTTGGCTATTGGGATGTAGACAGCGAGGCGCTGTCCATAAGTCAACTGTCAGCGTCAGGGACAAGGAGAGCAAGGGCCGGGAGATTGATACGGATACAGGGCGGCATCATGGCAGCTCCGGTGGTCCAGTCGGAGGGCGTTTTAGATCGATATGCCACAGGCCGCCTCCAGGGCTCCCATTGCTCTGTCAGGACTCCCTTCCCACTCCCGCTTTTCACCCACAAAACAGTTGAAATGCGCTTACGGTCAGGGAGAAGCTAGGGCCGTGGCTTCTAGCAATGCCCTCCGGAGCTTCCTGAAATGCCCGCCCTCATTGGCCTCAGTCCAGTCCAGTTCTTATTTTCTCTACTTCCTTCATATAGCAGGCGGGGCCTTGTTCAGCAAACCCAGGATCCATAGCCTGGCCATACAACACTAACAGTCCCTAAGAACTCCCTCACTTGCCAAGGAGTCGTTGGCTCAGCGATCTGTAAAATAGTCTCTTTCATAGCCTGAGTCAACCATCTTTACCCCTGTTTTATTTTGTACCCCAAGTAAACGACTTCCTGTTTAGCAATTTGGGCCTTCTTTGCACTCGCTCGTACCCCAAACGTCCCAAAATCTGAAGGAGGTCGCCTGTGGCCTCTAGGCATGCCTCCTTGGTGGTAGCAGCCAGCATGAGGTCATCCACATATTGCAATAGGACAACATCAGGGTGGCTAGTCCTGTACTCACAGAGGTCCGCCTAGAGCTCATTGAACAACGTTGGCGAGTTTTTAAAATCCCTGTGGAAGGCGAGTCCAGGTCAGCTGTCCTATAGTTTGACTGTCTTCGTCCAGTCCATTCGAATGCAAAGATCTCTTGGCTCTGGAGGGCCAGAGGCAAACTGAAAAAGGCATCTTTAAAGTCCAAGATTGTATACCAGATGTAGTTTGGTGGCAAGCCGCTCAGGAGGGTGTATGGGTTAGGGACAGTGGGATGAATGTCACTCACCCATTTGTTGACTTCACGAAGATCTTGGACGGGTCTAAAGTCCGTTTCTCCCGGGCTTCTTCACAGGCAGCAGGGGAGTATTCCATGGGGACCGGCACTTTTTAAGAATCCTTACCTTCAGGAGGCGCTGTATGTGTGGCGTGATTCCTTGCCGGGCCTCCTGACTTCACAGGGGTAGCATTTGCTTTTAATTCAATAATGATGGGAGGTCTTTGTTTTGCCAGTCCTACTCCTGCCGTCTCAGCCCAGGCCAGAGGGTATTTTTGGATCCATTGTAGCATAGCCAGGTCCATAGCTGCAGGGGGTTTTGGTGAATATAGTCTGTATTCATCTCTCAGTGCCAGGGATAAAACATGAATTGGTTGTCCAAGCCCGTCTGTGACTGATATCCCTCCAGAGTCAAAGTGAATTTGCACATTGACTTTGGACAATAAGTCTCTTCCTAATAAAGGGGCCGGACATTCTGGGATCACCAGAAATGAGTGGGACACCCGTTGGGCTCCCAAGTCCACTTTTCGTTTAGTAGTCCAGTAATATCTTTTTGTCCCGGTGGCTCCCTGGACCAAGTTAGTCTTCTTGGACATTGGCCCGAATTTTTGATTGAGGATTGAGTATTGGGCTCCCGTATCCACCATGAAGCCGACCAGTTTCCCCTCCACATTAATAGTTACCCAGGACTCAGGGAGGGGTGCCGGGCCCTGACCCCCCTAATCACTATCTTCTCCTGCATATAAAATGTGGGTACCCAAGGGAGACTCTTCTTTTCTTACAGTCCTTTTTTTTCAGGTTTCTCTTGGGGCACTCTTTTCCAGTGCCCTTGCTCTTTGTAATAGGTGCATTGGTCTCTCTTTAGGGTCGATCTGGCTGGTTTCTCCCTTCCTTTCGGCTGGGTGTCTCGAGTCTTCCGGGAATCAGGTCCCAGTCTCGTCCCTGCAAAGAACATTTGAGCCAGCTCTTTCTGATTTCTTCGGTTTTCCTTAGCTCTAAATTCCCTTTCCTCCCGTCTAATTCGTTCCTCCCTCTCCTCAGGGGTCCCTCTGTTATTAAACACTTTCTCAGCTGCCCTCACCAGACCCTGTATTGACTGTTCTCCCAGCCTCTCTATCTTCTGTAACTTCCTCCTGATATCTGGAGCTGCCCGATTAACAAAGGCTAGCAAGACTGCTGCGCGTGACTCATCAGCCTGAGGGTCCATGGGCATATACTGCCTGAAAGCCTCCATTAACCTCTCTAAAAAGGCTGCCGGGCTCTCGTTTGGCTCCTGCCTTATCAAGTTTACCTTAGACAAATTCGTTAGTTTCCTGGCGGCTGCCCAGGGGCCAGCCATCAGAGTCTGGTGGTACACTCGGAGACACTCTCTACCTTCAGCGCGTTCAAAATCCCAGTTCGGTCACATCAAAGGAAACCCCTCCTCGATTAGGTGGGGCTGTGTGGTAGGTCTCCCATCCACTCCTGGAACATGTTTTCGTGCTTCCGATAGAATTCACTCCCGTTCCTCTGTGGTGAAGAGCACCTGCAACAGCTGCTGACAATCATCCCAAGTAGGATTGTGGTGAGTAAACAGGATAGAATCTAAGAGATCAATAAGACCTTGGGGTTTTTCGGAAAAAGAAGGGGTTTGAGTTTTCCAGTTATATAAATCACTCGTAGGAAACGGCCAGTACTGGTATGTTCGCTCCCCACCGGGATTTGCTGGCCCCACCTGGACAGGGAATGCCCGAACGGTGGATGAAGGAGCCTCCTGGCTTCCGTCCTCAGACAAGTTTCCGCCCCTTTGAGCCCTTCTGCGAGGTCCTTGGGCCGGCCCCCCTTCCCATGGAGGAGCCGAGGGTTCTGGGTCCCTCCTTTGTTCTACAGACGACACCTGCGGTACCTGCGGGGGCAAGGGTGGCTGCATATATGGGGGAGGTGAGATTCCAGTGTCTAAGTCAATCAGGCTAGGATATAAAGAGGATTCCTGGAGTATCGGCTGCTTCTTCTGACTCTCCCGATCTTCATGGTCAGTCATTACAGACAAAGGGGTGGAAGAGCTTTGACCCATAATGACAGAGCTCACAAAGAACACACAAAAAAAACAAAAATGGTGCCGGCACACAAAGAAAGGCAACAGACAGAAGACAAACAAATATCGGCCGAAAACACAGAACTAGGTCTATCCTGGGTTACTGTTGTCTTGCTTCCCAATGTTATCTCACCGAAGGGCGTCCACTGCCCACCAGGTTCGGAGTCGGGAAAGACATTCCTTCCCAATCCCTCACAGAACCAGCTGCCTTCCAGCGTGAATGCTGGGCCCCGATCTTATGCTGGCTGCCAGTTGCCTTCCAGCGTGCTCACTGGGCCTCAGTCTTACAATGGCTAGGACGACTAATTCACCTCTGATTAGGCCTAACAAGAGCCAGCTGCCTTCCAGTGCGTATGCTGGGCCTCGGCCTTACGCTGGACTTAACCAGACTTAACACCGGTGTTCAGATATCTTTCCTTCTAGTGAGGAAACCCCTTCTACTGGGAGAGTGTTATTCTTCCCAGTTAAAGGGATCCCAGATGAGCCCCCAAATGTTATGCCCAGAGTCCGAGTCCCCAAAACAGAGAGAATAAGACGTCCACAGCAATGCAAAAGCATGAAGGGGTTTTATTTCTAGCTCGAGCTAGGACTCCCGCCACATCCAACACAGTGGAGTGGAGCAAGAGCCCCGAGCCCAGATTTACAGCAGTATTTATAGGTTTAGAACAAAGACAGAGAGTTGGCAAGGGCTGATTGGCTACAGAGGTTTCCTGGTATTTACTAATTGGCTATTGGCTGCAAGGGGATATCTTTTACGTCCTGATAAACTCAAACCAGGTTACGGGGAGTATGCTGATTAGACAAGTCCTGGCATCGGTGGGGATGACCTCACTGGGCAATGACTCAACTTTTCCCGAGAGTCCTACTTTAGTCTATGAAGCCTATCATGGCGTTTGTTAGGTCCCAACAGTTTCTCGCTTGGATCTACTGTTTACAAACCCTTCCCCCCCAACCCCCGCTTTTTTTAATCTATAGACTTTCCTGAAAGGACCTCACTTAACATACTTTCCAAACTCAAGCTTCCCAAGGAAAAGAGCCAGGAGAATATCAGCATTACACGCTTTGTGTGCAAAGCAGCCTGGAGAGAAGGGCTTTCTTGCATTCTTGTGGGAAAGATAGAAACTCCAATTTCCTTACTTGATAAACAGTTGACTAAACAGTTTCTATAGGTTTTAAAGATGGTGTTGATTAGTTTAAAGAAATTTCTCTACACTTTGGTTTGTTAACAGGTAATCTTTGTTATCAGCAGTGGATATTGTATTTTAACAAATGCTTTTCTGTTTGTTAAGATAATAATATGATTTTCCTCTTAGATGTGCAGCAAATTAATTGATCTACTGGAGAAGGAAATGGCACCCCACTCCAGTACTCTTGCCTGGAAAATCCCATGGACAGAGGAGCCTGGTAGGCTTGCAGTCCATGGGGTCACTATGAGTCGGACACGACTAAGTGACTTCACTTTCACTTTTCACTTTCATACATTAGAGAAGGAAATGGCAACCCACTCCAGTATTCTTGCCTGGAGAATCCCAGGGATGGGGGAGCCTGGTGGGCTGCCGTCTATGGGGTCGCACAGAGTCGGACATGACTGAAGCAACGCAGTTGCAGCAGCAAGGTTAAATGAGATCTGTATGAGTGTAAACCTAACAGCGCTCATAATGTATTAACCTTTTCAGATATTGTTAGACTACTTTCAAGAGTTGGTACTTTGGGCAGGATTTTTGTGTCTATGAATCACAAATGAAATTAACCTGCAAATTTCCTTTCTTTCTGTGTTCTTTGTATCAAGACTATGGCATTCTTTTCAAGTGAGATGGGGAGTTTTTCTGAAAAATTTACAGGTTAAAAGTTTTCTTTCCTTGAATTCCAAAAGAAATGTACAGTAAATATTTCAAGGTCACTTGGAAAATTTTTGGTTGCTGATGTAATTTTCTTTGATAGATCCAGTATTACCTGGAAAGTCTGCAATTTCCTATTGAGTAGGTGTTAGGCAGTGATATTTCTACTTTGTCTAAAATTTCAAATTCATTAACAGAAAGCTTTTCATTACAGTCTTGGCTTGTTTTTCATTACAGTATTGGCTTATCTTTCAATGGTCTGCAGCACTGGTTAAAAAAAATAAATATATATATATATATATATCAGTTCAGTTCAGTTAAGTTCAGCCGCTCAGTCGTGTCCGACTCTTTGCGACCCCATGAATCACAGCATGCCCGGCCTCCCTGTCCATCAACAACTCCTAGAGTTCACTCAGACTCACGTCCATCGAGTCAGTGATGCCATCCAGCCATCTCATCCTCTGTCGTCCCCTTCTCCTCCTGCCCCCAATCCCTCCCAGAATCAGAGTCTTTTCCAATGAGTCAACTCTTCACATGAGGTGGCCAAAGTATCGGAGTTTCAGCTTTAGCATCATTCCTTCCAAAGAAATCCCAGGGTTGATCTCCTTCAGAATGGACTGGTTGGATCTCCTTGCAGTCCAAGGGACTCTCAAGAGTCTTCTCCAACACCACAGTTCAAAAGCATCAATTCTTCAGTGCTCAGCCTTCTTCATAGTTCAACTCTCACATCCGTACCTGACCACTGGAAAAACCATAGCCTTGACTAGACGGACCTTCCTTAGTCGGCAAAGTAATGTCTCTGCTTTTGAATACGCTGTCTAGGTTGGTCATAACTTTCCTTCCAAGGAGTAAGCGTCTTTTAATTTCATGGCTGCAGTCACCATCTCCAGTGATTTTGGAGCCCCCCAAAAATGAAGTCTGACACTGTTTCCACTGTTTCCCCATCTATTTCCCATGAAGTGATGGGACCGGATGCCATGATCTTCGTTTTCTGAATGTTGAGCTTTAAGCCAAATTTTCACTCTCTTCTCTTACTTTCATCAAGAGGCTTTTTAGTTCCTCTTCACTTTCTGCCATAAGGGTGGTCTCACCTGCCTATATATATACACACACACCCTTTTAAGTTTCTGATAGTAAGTATTTGCACCTCTTTTCTTTTTTCCTGTGATGGTTTTCTGTGGTTACTGTAAATACACTGTATCCATTTCTTTGCTTTTACTTTCAATTTTTTAAACTTGTCGATTGCACAGAACATGTATTTATCCTATATTTTCATAGCTAATCTGATATTCTTTGCTTTTAACTGGGTCAGTGTTTTTATAGTTAAAATAATTGCTGATATACTAGCTTTTAAATCTATTCTTACTTTATGAGTAGTATTTGTACCAACTAGTTTACAGTTTTGTTTTCCCTCTTCTTTATCTTTTCTTGGATAGATTACTCTTTACCTTTCCTTTTTTCCCTTCTGCTAATTTGTAAGTTATTCACTTTTATATTATTTCAGTGGTTACATAAAAGTACAGCATGTTTCCTTATCGATGATTAAGTTTAATTAATAGATTTACCCTCCTTCCTGAAAATACAAGTAGCACAGGACTTTTCATCTCATTTATCTTCTCCCAACATTTTTGCATTTTAATTCTACCCTGTTTTTTATTGCCATTAGAAAGCGTGGTTATCATTATCTAAATAATGTTCATGCTCCTTTAATAGTTTCTAGTTTCAAGACTAGTTCTGTATTTCCTACGTTGTACTGTAATAATTTTTTCTGATATTTCTTCTGGTCAAAGAAGACTAGTTCTATTTTTCCTACATTGTATTCAATAATTTCTTCTGATATTTCCTCTGGTTAACAATGCTGCTGTCTTCAGTCTGTAGGCAAATCGTCCATTTAGCTTTGTATGTTGCTATTTCATTTCCTGGAAGTGGGGCTTAGTCCTTCATCAGACCTGTAAGGACACTCCATATTTCCCTGCTCCCTCAGTTATTCTGAAGTTTGTACTAAAATATGTGCCAGACGATTCCAAACCCCCAAGACCCTTCTCAGAGCCATTTCTCCTGGCTCTCATTCACAGTGTCACGCTTTCCGAGTTCTTTGGCATCTTGACTGTGTCCAGCTTATTACATTATAAAAGCACGTGCGTGTTTGGTGGGGGTGGTGGGAGGCAGTGTAGGAGATGGCAGGACTCCCAAGGCTTAGACTAAAAGTATCTTCTTCACAGAGGAATACTAATACATCTGCCTGGCACCTGGAGGCATTTCCCCTGTGAACCACCTGAAAATCAAGACTGCTGCTTGAAACCCAGTAAGACCCTGGGCTATAGATCATTAGGAAAGCGGGCCCTGAGACCCTGGTTATTTTTCCCTCTCTCTCTCTTTCTTTCTTGTTTTGTTTGTTTGTTTGTTTGTTTGTTTTTCCTGCTTTGCTCAGTACCAAGGCTTTCATGGAGAAGGCAATGGCAGCCCACTACAGTACTCTTGCCTGGAAAATCCCATGGATAGAGGAGCCTGGTAGGCTGCAGTCCATGGGGTCACGAAGAGTCACACACGACTGAGTGACTTCACTTTCACTTTTCTTTCTCATGCATTGGAAAGGAAATGGCAACCCACTCCATTGTTCTTGCCTGGAGAATCCCAGGGATGGGGAGTCTGGTGGGCTGCCGTCTATGGGGTCGCACAGAGTCGGACACGACTGAAGCGACTTAGTAAGCAAGCAAGGCTTTCAGGCTGATTCATGTTTATGATCAGGGACAGCCCATAGGGCCCCAGATGAACAAGGACTCTTCACTCTCCACATTGGTTGGACCCCGGGCCTTGACTTTTATCCCTCTTGCCCCAAGACAGCACCAAAATCAAAGGCCAAATTGCTTAGAAGACAAATACCTTTAGATATCCCAGACTTCACTTTTTTAGAAACTGAATTGGAAAACCATAGCTCTAAAATTTCCAAAACTGAATGGAATTCCTACCTCGATTGGTGTTTCAAGGCTTCCTGAAGCCTGAAATTGCCTCCCTGCCAGTTAAGATTCTAAGATTCGCTGAGGAAAGCCACAGGTAAAGAAAGACCACACAGCTTCTGACCTCATGCTCTGCTTCCTTGACTTGTCTCTGGCTTCCCCTCTGGGACCATCATGCCCCTTCCCTCCTGTACCACCTACGCCTCCCCCATACCCTCAATTTTCCCACTAATTCTCTCACCAAACCTCCCTTTCCCCTGAAATTGTCCCCACTCCCTTTTCCTCTGAACTTATCAAAACCTGCCCCTTAAAAATTAAGCCTTCTGAGGAGCCAGAGGCTAATCACTGAATTTCTTATCTTCCCTGGACTAACGCTGAACTGTGAGACCAAAAGATTTTCCCAAATTAACCAAAGATCTTTACAGATTTGCTGAGAAATTTAATATAGACCCTCAAACTTATCAACCTGGTTTCTCTGACTTCTATCAGCTACTTCATATGTTTGTGAGACAAGGCCAAGCCCAGCATTGGATGAAAGCTGGTACTTGGAAAAATCCTGGAAGGTCTCTGAAATTGTATTAGTAACTATATATAATAGCCCAACAATTTATTATAGGATCAGGCTAAGGAAATTGTTAGGTAATTTTGTCAGGCAATTCTTGGGACTCTCCCAAAGCCTGTTGACTGGAACACCATTCAGCTTCCACACAAAAATCTGAGGAATCTCTCAATGACTAATTACTATTGGCTTCAGATTATTTTCTTTTTTTAATTCTGATTTTCCTTCAAATATTGATTCCACCTAGGTAACCTTTAAGTCTATATTGATTCGTGGGCTCACTGAGGGCCTTTGCTTTCAAGTAAAAAGGACAAGAATTGAACAGAAAACTATGTCCACTCCAGATTCAGTTAATCTGGCAAAGCAGTTCTCTTGTACCCTAGACGAATCACCTAAAAGGAAGAGAACTGAAATTCTTAATCTTCAACCCCAGCAAAGAAAGGCCCCGAAATGAAACCAAACCCTCCTAGTCTCTGCTATTACTGTAAAAAGCCAGGATATTCGAAAAGACATTGTTACGAATTCACTCTGTAAGTGCTTCAGACACCTGCAGCCCTCTAAGCAGCCTTTCAAATTTCTCCCAGTGCTCAATGATAAGGCTTTGAAGGACCACGGGAGCTCTTCCCAACCTCCCTCTTCCTCACTTTAGAGAAATATTTCCCTAGTTTGGGGATGAGTCTCTTCTAGTCCTAACAGATATCAGAGCCACTCTCTTGGTGCTTGACCCCACTACTAAACAATAGCCCTTGCATCAGACTACAAAACAATTCAGGTAGTAGGAATCCCTAATGAGCCTCAAAATATTCCTGTCTCTGAACCTGTTCTATTTTATTTAGGCCCTTTGAGAGATACACACCCGTTTCCTCTTAATTTATCCACCCGCATCCGTTTATCAGACTAAGATTTCTTAGAGAAGTATCATGCCAGAATTTCTTTCTCCAGAAAAGGGGAAATAATTCTAGAATGTCACGTTAGAATGTGACAGTTCACCACTAGTTGAATTAAATGGCCCTTGACATCTTTATTTGCTCCATCTCTGATGATACTAGAGCTGATTTTGGAAATGCCTTATCATTTGTCCCTGGGGAATCAGCTACTACCCTTCTTAAGGTTGGATGGGATGAGATGATTGGATGGCATCACTGACACAATGGACACAAGTTTGAGCCTGTTCCAGGAGTTGGAGATGGACAGGGAAGCCTGGCGTGCTGCAGTCCATGAGGTCGCAAAGAGTCGGACGTGACTGAGCGACTGAACTAAAACTGAAAGCTCCCACATGCCATAACTAAAAGCATACCACAACTAAAAGCATGCCATGACTAAGACCCAGCATAGACAAATCAATAAATACTTTTGAAAGAATAACATAAAATCTTGAAAAGCGATGTATATAAAACAAACTGTATACATGTGGCTCTATACACAGGTATAAGTATAGATATAAGTATAGATATAGACATTTGACTTCAAAGAGCCACCATGATACATATTCAATCCACCCAAGGAATGGCTGCTGTGGGGAGCAGTGTTTCAGAAGCCTCTGCCGCAGCTCTCTCCACTTCTGTGCGATGACGACTTAAGGCCCAGAGACTGGCAGCTGAGCTACATAACCGAACAGGGGACCGAGGCTCCGAACCCCAAGTCAGGTCTCTTCCGACCAAGAGACGAAGTCTCAGGGCAGCAAAATGTCTTAAAAATTACTGCATGCCCGCGTCCACGTGAGCCTCCCAGTCCTCCTGACTGAGGTCTCTTCCAGCCTCTGCTGCAACAATGCCCTGCAGACAAAGCGCCTGAGAGGCCATTCCAAGAGGACTCTGTCAGAACACTCTCCCTCGCTGAGCTGGAATCTGCCCGCTGTGACTCTCACCGCTTCTAAGACTGATACGGGGAAAGTCTGCAGCTTGCCAGACACACATCCTCTATGTGCGTGGGTATGTGTGTGTGTACACACACACTTTCTGCAACCATGTAACCTTAGGCACATCATTTAATATCTCTGAGTCAGTGTCATAAAATGTGATGAACAATGATGTCCAAGCAGAAGGTAGAGAATTCAATGGGATAACATACAAATTGCATGTGCTTTGGAACATACTAAGGTGTGGATTGTTATTAATGCTGTTTGCTTTCCCTCTCCCCTGATTTCCCCTACACTGTACTAATCTTAAATAAAACAAAAACACCAGGGCTTTCCTGGTGGCTCAGTGGTAAAGAATCCATCTGCCAGTGCAGGGGACATGGGTTCAGTCCCTGATCCAGAAGATTCCACATGCCGTGCAGCAACTAAGCCCATGTGCCCTAACTACTGAGCCCTACTCTAGAACTCGGGAGCCGCGACTACTGAAGCCCAGACTCCTAGAGCCTGTGCTCTGCGACAAGAGGAGCCCTCACAGCCAGAAGCCTGTGCACTGCAGCCAGAAAGTGGCCCCTGCTCACGGCAAGGAAAGCGAAGCCTGTGCGCAGCAAAGGCCTAGCACAGCCAGACTACATGCAAACATGCATACACTACTTTTATTTTTTTTTAATTTTTATTATAACTATTTATTTTATTTTTATGTTTATGTTTACTTTATTTTACTTTACAATACTGTATTGGTTTTGCCATACATTGACATGAATCCACCGCGGGTGTACATGCGTTCCCAAACATGAACCCCCTCCCACCTCCCTCCCCATATCATCTCTCTGGATCATCCTTGTGCCCCAGCCCCAAGCATCCTGTATCCTGCATCGGACATAGACTGGCGATTCATTTCTTACATGATAGTATACATGTTTCAATGCCATTCTCCCAAATCATCCCACCCTCTCCCTCTCCCTCAGAATCCAAAAGTCCGCTCTACACATCTGTGTCTCTTTTGCTGTCTTGCATACAGGGTCATCATTGCCATCTTTCTAAATTCCATATTATGTGCTAGTATACTGTATAAATTATTTTTAAAGAAACACCAAATAGCCTCAGAATATTTGAAGATCTCTGTGATATGCACCCATAACCCAGTCCACCTTTTCCAACATGAGTCAGCTGGCAGGTATCTTCTCAGTGAAGACCATCTCTTCTGGATCCTGAGCAGAACCCAGGGTGGATACTCTTTTTGGATATGATTTTCCTCCTCTTTTCTCTTTTATCCTCTATAGAGTCAAGAGCAAAGCCTGACTTCCCTGCACCTGTAAGACAGTAGCAAAGATGAGGTTTCTGAGAGAAAGGGGTCAAGCCACAGGACACAGGCCAATGCTAAATTCACTGATTCTGGTTCCCATTATATTCTCAGAAGTTATCAAGCATCACTTGTGAATACTTATGTATAGGTATTTAAGGTGCTCATAGCTGCCCAGACAAAATCATAGTGTGTGATGCCAAATGGGACTGGAACACTTCAAAGGTGGAATTCAATGCCTTGATGTATTAAGCGTGGTCCAGGAACAAACAATCCTCCGTCTTCAGTTTTAGAAGCCTGAAGTATGGGAGCATAAAATAGATCTAGAGTTTTGTCACCATATCCTGGAAGTTCTGATGAATGAATGATAACAGAAAATACAGAGAGTCTAATATGGTCATTGGGCTTCCCTGTTAGCTCAGCTAGTAAAGAATTTGACTGCAATGCAGGAGACCTGGGTTCAGTCCCCTGGAGGAGGGCATGGCAACCCACTCCAGTATTCTTGCCTGGAGAATCCCAACGACAGAGGAGCCTGGTAGGTTACAGTCCATAGAGTTGCAAAGAGTCAGACACAGCTGAGCAACTAAGCACAGCACGCAGCCCAGCAGGGTGGTATCACAGGAAATCATCCTGCCACACTTCTGCTGGCAAAATGTGTTCTCAGCAGTGCCGCAGCTCTGCAGCGCCTAATTACTCGAGGGCAGACTTTGAAGGGCTGAGTAGAATATTCCGCATCTTGCTCGGTCCCACTGTTGCTCCCTGGTACTTGGTCATAAAGAGAGAAACATAAAAGTAGGGGGTTATACAACTAGCAGATGACATACCAGGACTGAAAGACAGAAGATGCGACTCAAAAATTCTTAGGTGTGAATTAGATTTTCCAATTAGAACACTTAGCTGCATGTGCCCTGAACTGTGAGATAGAAAGACTGAACAATTTTGCAGCCATATACTGAGTTTCTGTGAAATGATTCAGCAGCACCCCTCTTACCTACCCCTAAACCAAACCATTTGCCACATCCCGTCCAGACAAGTTAAGGAAACGCATAGCCCTAGACCCCAAGTGAGATGGGAGGAGAAAGACCATTCACTCCACAAACTTAAGGTGAGACCTTTAGGTCTTGTGAGAACAAAATGCTCTGGGGAAAGGAAATGGTCTGGTGGACAAAGATACCGGGGAGATAAAGATTCAAGTGGGGAGTAGAGGGTGGGGGCGTCTTAAGTGTGTTTCAAGGTCACATCAAAGGCACCATCACAAAACAAAACTCTTCTATCTCATTCCCATTCAGAAACACAAAAACTGGGTTTTCAGGTTTTGTATTTTCATATTTGCCCCCCAGTTTGCTGGGGGTAGGCACACTGTTCTCACTCAAGACCACCTCTTCTCTCCTTTCCTCTATAATCTTCTCCCTACTCATCACTCCAGTTATCTCACCACTCAAGAATTTTACTGAATTATCTTCAATGCAAAATCCAGACCTTACTCTTTGTTGGCTAAACAACGATTAGAGTAGGCAACAAGGAAAAATTAAAGAGTGTTCTAATGTTTACCCAAACTCTGGAAATCCCATAGAAGTATATCTGCCCTGCACACATTTTCTGTCCACATCCCTGCCCTCTCAGTTCATCATTACTACAGAGACAAAACAGAAGTACCCCTTCCCCACTCTATCACATAACTTAGATTCTCCTTCACTGACAGATCTTTCCTTAAAACAGTCTTTGATCTTATACTAGCACCCCAGACATTCTGACTATCTTCCTACACCCCTAATAGAAATGCAGGGATAACTCCTAACAGAGGCATGAATCCCTTCTCAACAACATGAATGAGACTCATGGTCCATCAGCTGAGGCCAAGTCTTATGCCTATAGGTTCCTGTTTTAGGTATAACAAGACAATGATCAGGCTCAGGGAACCTGATTTATAGCCACAGACTCAAATGTCATGCATGAATGTAAGAAGGTGATAATGTGGCAATATCATATCATTGTCACTGCCTGCAAGAAATGGCCAGGCCAACTTCCAGTAGGCACTAATTATGAGAGGTTAAAGTCCAAGGGGATTACCCATCATGAGCCAGGCATGACATTATTTTGCGTGTTGGGGTAAAATATCTGGGTTCAAAGGACAAACTCAAAGAGCTTGTAATTCCCAGAGTACAGTACTGTATTCAAAATCTCCAGTTTTAGAGGGTTGGGATGAGGGGTGGTGAGAGGGAGGCTCAAGGTGAAGGGAATATATATATACATACACACACTTATAACTGGTTTGCATTGTTGTATGGCAGAAACCAGCACAACATTGTAAAGCAATTATCTTCCAATTTTAAAAATGCCAGTTTTCAATGAAAATATGCAAATACAAAGAAATAAGAAAGTAAGGTCTATTCATAGAGGGCAAGAAAGCAAACTTGATACAAAACAACTTTGAGGATAATTAGAAAAGGCAGAGGAACCAGAGATCAAATTGCCAACATTTGCTCTGTCATAGAGAAAGCAAGGGAATTCCAGAAAAACATCTACTTCTGTTTCACTGACTATGCTAAAGCCTTTGACTGTGTGGAAAATTCTTCAAGAGATGGGAATACCAGACCATCTTACCTGCCTTCTGAGAAACCTGTGTGAGGGTCAAGAAGCAAGAGTTAGAACCTTACATGGAACAACTGACCGGTTCAAAATTGGAAAAAGAATATGACAAGGCAGTTTATTGTTACCTTGCTTATTTAACTTATATGCAGAGTACATCATGTGAAATGCTAGACTGGATGAATCACAAGCTGGAATCAAGATTGCTGGGAGAAATATCAACAATCTCAGATAAGGAGATGATACCACCGGAATGGTAGAAAGTGATTAGGAACTTGAGAGCCTCCTGAAGAGGGTGAAGAAGAGAGTGAAAGAGGTAGCTTAAAACTCAATATTAAGAAAACTAAGATCCATGACATCTGGTCCCATTACTTCATGGAAAATAGAAGGAGAAAAGGTGGAAGTAGTGACAGATTTCCACTTCTTGGGTTCTAAAATCACTGTGGACTGCGGCCATGAAATTAGAAGATGATTGTTTCTTGGCAGGAAAACTATGACAAACCTAGACAGTATATTAAAAAGTAAAGCCGTCACCCTGCTGACAAAGGCCTGTATAGTTAAAGTGATGGTTTCTCCAGTAGTCATGTACAGATGTGAAAGTCAGACCATTAAAAAGGCAGAGAGCTGAAGAATTGATGCTTCCAGACTGTGGTGCTAGAGAAGACTCTTTTGAGTCCCTTGGACAGCGAGGAAATCAAACCAGTCAATACTGAAGGAAATCAACCTGGAATATTCATTGGAAGAACTGATGCTAAAGCTGAAGCTCCAATACTTTGGCCACCTGATGCAAACTGCCTGATGAAAAGACCCTGATGCTGGGAAAGATTGAAAGCAGAAAGAGAACAGGGTGACAGAGGATGAGAGGGTGGAATAGCATTGGACTCAATGGACATGAACTTGGGCAAGCTCCAGGAGATGGTGAGGGAGAGGGAGGCCTGGCGTGCCATAGCCTGTGGGATCACAAACATTTGGATGCAACTTGGCAACTGAACACACAAACACTGTTTATACCAGACAAAGATTTTAAATTGACTGTCTTAAAAATTCTCAAAGAAGGAAAAAAAAATACTCAAAGAGCTGAAGGAATCATGAAAGGAACTAAAGCAAATCAGAACAATATATGAAAATGTAGAGAAGGTCTATCTGTTCAGTTCAGTTCAGTCGCTCAGTCGTGTCCGACTCTGTGCAACCGCATGAATCACAGCACGCCAGGCCTCCCTGCCCATCACCACCTCCCAGAGTTCACTCAGACTCACATCCATTGCCTCAGTGATGCCATCCAGCCATCTCATCCTCTGTTGTCCCTTTCTCCTCCTGCCCCCAATCCCTCCCAGCATCAGAGTCTTTTCCACTGAGTCAACTCTTCGCATGAGGTGGCCAAAGTACTGGAGTTTCAGCTTTAGCATCATTCCTTCCAAAGAAATCCCAGGGCTGATCTCCTTCAGAATGGATTGGTTGGATCTCCTTGCAGTTCAAGGGACTCTCAAGTGTCTTCTCCAACACCACAGTTCAAAAGCTGTCTATAAAGAGATACAAATTAAAAATCTGGAACTGAAAAGAACAATAAGAGACACAAAAATTTCAATAGAGAATTTCAACAGTAGATATGACTAGGCAGAGGAAAGAATCAGTGAACTTGGAGGGAAAATAAAATAATTCAGTCTGAAGAGTGGAAAGGAAAAAAGAATGAAGAAAAATGAACAGAATTTAAGGGACCTATGAGATACTATCAAATGTACTAACATATGCATTCAGGGAGTCACAAAAGGAGAAGAATGAAGGGTCAGAAAAAAATACTTGATGAAATAATGGCTAAAAAGATCCCACATTTGATGAAACATAGGAATGTAAATAACGAAGAAGCCCAGCAAACTCCCAAGCAGTCTCCAAGAGATCCACACTGAGACACACTACAACCAAACTGTCAAGAGCCAAAGACAAACTCTAGACAGCAGCAAGACAGAAGTGATGACTTAGGGACAAGGGATTTTTCAATGAGACTAATGCCCAATTTCTCATCAGCAACCACAGAGGCAGTGGCATGATATGTAAATTGCTGAAAGAAAAAGATCTGGGAACCACAATTTACATATCTGGTGAAAGTGCCCTCCAAAAATGAAGAAGTAAAGATGCTCCCAGATAAACAAAAGCTAGGGGAATTAATCATTGTTACTGCCCTGTAGACCTGCCCTGGGCTTCCCTGGTGGCTCAGCAGTAGAGAATTCACCTGAAATGCGGAAGACACGGGACTCGAATGTTTGATCCCTGTGTTGGGAAGACCCCCTGGAGGAGGGCATGGCAACCCACTCCAGTATTTCTTGCCTGGAAATTCCCCTGGACAGAGGAGCCTGGGGGCTACAATCCACAGTGTCACAGAGTCAGACACAACTGAAGTGACTGGGCAAAGGCCAGCACACAGCCCCGCCCTGCTAGAAACGCGAAGGAGCATCCTTTAAGCTGAAACACAAAGACACCAGATGGCAACTTGAAGCCAAATGAAGAAAACAAAATCTCTGGTCAAAATAACCACATAGACAATTATGAAATCTAGTAGTATTTATATTTTTGGCTTGTAATTTCTTTTTGTTTCTCAGATGATTTAAAAGACAAATGCATAAAACAATAATTATAAACTATGTCAAAGGACACACATGGATAAAGGTGTAACTTCTGACAATAACAAGGTAGGCAATGGACATAGATAGGACCAGAGTTAATGTATAATGTTGAGGCTACATTGATATGTACTCAAAGTATATTGTTATAAATTTAGGGCATTAACCATGGTAACCATTAAGAAATTAACTTTAAAATATACAGAACAGGAAATGAAGAGGGATTCAAAATAGCACACTAGGGAAAAAAGTGATCAAATGCAATAGAAGACAATGTTGAAGAAACAGGAAATACATAAAACATATAAAAACCAAATAGCAAAATGGCAAAAGTAAGTCCCTCATTATTAGCAATCACTTCAATTGTAAGTGGATTAAACTAACCAAGTAAAATACAGATTGGAAGACTGAATTTAAAAATATGATCTAACTCCATGCAGCTTGCAAGAGACTCACTTTAGACCCAAAGATAAAAATGGTTGAAAATGAAACAATGGAAAAAGATATGCTATGTAAATAGTAATCAAGAGGAAATTGGAATGGTTATACCAATACTAGAAAAAATACATTTTAAGTGAAAAATTGTTAAAAGAGACAAAGGACATTATATATTGATAAGAGATCAATTAAGAAGACATATCACACCAAACATCAGAACTCTAAAATACATGAAGCAACATTGAGAGAATTGAGGAGAGAAATAGTTTTATAAAAATAGTTGGAGACCTTACTTTCAGTAGTAAATAGTACCTCTATAAACCAATTAGATTACAGATACTCCTCAAGGGCATATGAAGAATTCCCTAGGATAGACCATAGGTTAGGCCATAAAACATTTCTCAATACATTTTAAAAGACTGAAATCATACTTCAGCAATACGTGAGCCGTGAACTTCCAGATATTCAAGCTGGTTTTAGAAAAGGCAGAGGAACCAGAGATCCAATTGCCAATATCGGCTGGATCATGGAAAAAGCAAGAGAGTTCCAGAAAAACACCTATTTCTGCTTTATTAACTATGCCAAGCCTTTGACTGTGTGGATCACAAGAAACTGTGGAAAATTCTGAAAGAGATGGGAATACCAGAGCACCTGACCTGCCTCTTGATAAACCTATATGCAGGTCAGGAAGCAACAGTTAGAACTGGACATGGAACAACAGACTGGTCACAAATAGGAAAAGGAGGATGTCAAGGCTATATATTGTCACCCTGATTATCTAACTTTTATGCAGAGTACATCATGAGAAACGCTGGGCTGGAAGAATCACAAGCTGGAATCAAGATTGCCAGGAGAAATATCAATAACCTCAGATATGCAGATGACACCACCCTTAAGGCAGAAAGTGCAGAGGAACTAAAAAGCCTCTTGATGAAAGTGAAAGAGGAGAGTGAAAAAGTTGGCTTAAAGCTCAACATTCAGAAAACGAAGATCATGGCATCTGGTCCCATCACTTCATGGGAAATAGATGGGGAAACAGTGGAAACAGTGTCGGACTTCATTTGGGGGGCTCCAAAATCACTGCAGATGGTGACTGCAGCCATGAAATTGAAAGACGCTTACTCCTTGGAAGGAAAGTTATGACCAATCTAGATAGGATATTCAAAAGCAGAGACATTACTTTGCCAACAAAGGTCCGTCTAGTCAAGGCTATGGTTTTTCCTGTGGTCATGTATGGATGTGAGAGTTGGACTGTGAAGAAGGCTGAACGCCGAGGAATTGATGCTATTGAACTGTGGTGTTGGAGAAGACTCTTGAGTGTCCCTTGGACTGCAAGGAGATCCAACCAGTACATGCTGAAGGAGATCAGCCCTGGGATTTCTTTAGAAGGAATGATGCTGAATCTGAAGGTCCAGTACTTTGGCCACCTCATGTGAAGAGTTGACTCATTGGAAAAGACTCTGTTGCTGGGAGGGATTGGGGGCAGAAGGAGAAGGGGATGACAGAGGATGAGATGGCTGGACGGCATCACTGACTCGATGAACGTGAGTTTGGGTTAACTTTGGGAGGTGGTGATGGACAAGGAGGCTGCAATTCATGGGGTTGCAAACAGTTGGACACGACTGAGGGACTGAACTGAACTGAACTGAATACAAATTATCTTTTTTAACCACAGTGGACGGAAGCTAGAAATGAATAACAAAAGGAAAACTGGAAAATTCACAAACCGGGAAATATATGGACATTAAACAACACACTTTTAAGTAACCAGTGGGCCTAAGAAGAAATTATAAGACAAGTTAGAAAGTACTGTGAGACAAGTGAAAATGAAAATGCAACATACCAAACGTATAGGATGCTGTGAAAGTCATGTTCAGAGGAAAACACAAAACTATACGTGAGGACATTAAAGAAGAAGAAACATTCCTAACCAGCAACACAACTGTAAGCCTAACAAAATAAAAACAGATCAAACCACTCAAGCCAGCAGATATAAGGAAATACTAAAGATTAGAACCAAACAATCAAAATAAAAAGAATCAACAAACCAAAATTTGGTTCTTTGAAAAGATCATAGAATTGATACACTTTTAGCTAGACCAACAAAAAAAGAGAGAGAGAAGATTCACATTACTGAAATCAGAAATTTAGAAAAGGGGACACTACTACCAACCTCAGAGAAATGAAAAGAATTGTTAGAGAATACTATCAATGTTTGCACACCAACAAATTAGATAAAATCAAGATGAAATGATCAGTTCCCTAGAAATATAGAAATAACCAAAGCTGATTCAAAAATAAATAGGAAATCTAATCAGACTTATGACAATAAAGAGATTGAATCAAAAATCAAAAACCTTCTAACAAAGAAAATCCTAGGCTACCCTGGTGAATTCTATAAAACATTTAAAGAAGAATTAACACTAGTCTTATGCAGACTTGTTCCAAAAAATTAAAGAAGCGGAAATACTTCCTAATACTTCCTACTATCATCCCAAGTATTTTAAGTGCACTGCCATGATAATCTATCTGTGAGACATAAGCAAATGAGTAATATTTTTCCTTTCTACTTTCCAAATTTTCTTTTTTTTTTTTTAGTTTTTTATTTTTTTAATTTTAAAATCTTTTATTCTTACATGCGTTCCCAAACATGAACCCCCCTCCCACCTCCCTCCCCATAACATCTCTGTGTGTCATTCCCATGCACCAGCCCCTGAACATATACTACACACAAATAACAAAGCTAATTTTATTTTTAAAATTTCTACGGTGGGCAAACTAAGTTCAAAAAAGTAAAGGTTCGATAAATGTATTTGGTTTGATAAGGAGGATATTTACCCTGAAATTATGTCTTTTGATGCATAATATTCCTCAGAAAGCTGTAAAGTACAGACTACGTCAAGATAGACACTTAAATCCCCAGACTCTAACCACTCAGAGATTCTCTGTTGTTCTTGAACAGGGCTGGGTTTGGACTATTTAGAAAGAACTGTCCTTTATTTCCATACAGCAAGGTCTTCAGCAGAGTTTGTTCAGCCCGTGTGAGCCTCTAATGCGCCTGGCCTGCTGAGTCTGAAGTGTGGCCCTCTGGACACAGCACAGACAATACTCAAAGGACAACTATAGGTCTTCGCTCACCCAGCATGCTCTCCCACTTCACATGGCATGGGCCACTTAGTCACCTAAACGTCCTTTGGCGAACCAGCCCTTTCCCTGTCTTAGTTCAGGTGGTTTAGGTGGAACCCGCCCCAGCCTACTCAAAGGAGGAATGACCTAGGCTTACATCAATCTGTAGATGCAGTTTCTAGAGTCATAGTGATTCGTTAAATTAGACCAATAAATGTCAAGTGCACTACGTTTGTTTGCAAAACATGGACAGGAGAAATGGTCTGTATCACTCTGAGTATTTGTAAGTTTTTTAAATGGTGGAGTTCTTTGTTTTTTTAACTTATTTATTTTAATTGGAGGCTAATTACAACATTGTAGTGGTTTTGCCATACATTGACATGAATCAGCCATGGGTGTACATGTGTTAGAAAGGAAGTTAAGATGATGAGTGGATGGCTTATGGACTTTCTGGGGGGCAGGCAAGCTCTGTGCATCCCTGGACCACAGCCCTTCCCATGCTGCACTCAGGTCATGGATGTCTCTTTCTCCTCCAGCAGATGGTCAGCTCTCTAAGGGAAGGAGATGCATCTCCAGTGTGTTTGGTCATAATAACATAGAGAAAAGCTTAAAACCCACATCTGCTCAAGAAATTATTCTGTGGACTCAGCATCATGGAAATGAGGCCCTGATGCTTCTACCACTGGGGACTCTGGTTTCTGGGCTCTACTACCTCTGCTGGTCGATACCACACCCTACAGTCCCCACCTTGTCCTCTTGGGTTCCTGCTCTGGGCTGGAACAAGTGGTCTGCTCTGAGTCATCATCTGTGGGTACTGGTGTGGTCACTGGATGATTCTCACACAACCACCCAGAGAACGTCATCAGGCAGATGGAGTGGGGGCGGGGCAAGCTTTCAGAGAAAGCCTTTAGGATGAAGCATCGCAAAACCTGGAGGGGAACACCAGATCGCTGAGTCCACTGACACTGCGTTTCTCTCCAGGAGGCTGGGGGATCTGCAAGAGAGCCAGGAGGAAGCACCAGCATCTCCATCCTGGGCAGTCTTTCTCGGAAGATGCAGCCACTCCTGCTCCTGGTGGCCTTTCTCCTGACCCCCAGGGCAAAGGCAGGTGAGTGACCATCCCCATCCCAGGGGCCCAACCCCACCCTCCAGGTGGCACAGAGGTCCCGCCTGTTCTGCATGTCCCTGATCCAGCTATCCACCAGGAAGGAACATTCAGAACACCAGCTCCCATCCCACCTCATACCAGGGAGTATGATGCTGGATAAACCGCCAGCAGGAGCGACAGAGCAAAGCCTGCTCTCAAGAGGAGCCAGTGGGTACCAGCTCCTCCTCCAGCCCTCCCTTTGCCCTCTGGAAAGTAGAACTTTCCCAGAAGTGATGGCAGATGGTCCCAACCTGGAGAAAAGAAAATACTAAATTGCCCCTGAAGAGGGCAGAGTGGGTCTGGCCTCTGCTTCTAGTTACCTCAGCATCTGCTTGGCAGACCCTGGAGTTGGTGCCTCTGTGTTTGCTCAATCCCTAGGACCCACAGACCCTTTACCCAACTCGACTTCCCTGCCCAGGCCCTCAGGGGCTCCTCTCTTTCAAGGATGAAGCCAGTGTTTGGTAGACCTGAACTGCTCTACTTCCCAGAAGCACACCAGCACTGGCCATACCAACAGCCCCATCCAGAGGCCCACTGTGAGCAGGGAGGGTGCAGGAGGGGGCATGGTGACTCCTTCATGCAGCCAACAAATACTCACGGGGCACGTACTACCAGTCAGGCCCTGGGAAAGAGGCTATGGCGACATCTAGGTCCCTTCTCTGAATTCCTGTGCCCTGGAAAACAGAGCCATCCTGAATAAAATAGGGTAATGGGCCCTTAGAAATTCACCTGGAATGAAGCACAGGTGGGGGAGGAATTTTCAGCAGCCTCTAGGGCTTTGCTATCCCTAGGACAGGAATGAAAAGTGCAAGTGTTGGTTGCTCAGTCCTGTCTGACTCTTTGCGACCCCAAGGACTGTAGACCACCAGTCTCCTCCGTCCATGGAATTCTCCAAGCAAGAATACTGCCATTGTCTTCTCCAGGGTTTCTTCCCAGCCCAGATAGCGAACCGGAGTCTCCAGCATTGCAGGCAGATTCTATGCTCACCTCCAATTATGTGTGGGAGACAGATTTGCAGACCCAGACAGCTGCTCTGTTCTAGAGGAGGAAGTTGAGCTCCTTCCCAGCCTCCTCCCGCCCCACCAACTCCAGGCCAGGCTGGACTCTCCAGTGCCCAGCAGTTCTGAGCATGAAGCCGATGCCCACAAGGTACACTCAGTGGGGGCACACAAGCAGAACAGCTCTTTTCCTTCAGGGGAGATCATCGGGGGCCATGAAGCCAAGCCCCACTCCCGCCCCTACATGGCCTATCTTCAGTCGCGGAATCAGGACGTCCAGCATAGGTGCGGTGGGTTCCTGGTTCGAGAGGACTTCGTGCTGACAGCCGCTCACTGCCACGGAAGGTGAGGAGCAGCAAGTAGCCGGTACCTTTCTGAACACCCTTGGCAAGGGAGCCCTGCCTTTTTTCTCTAGGTGCAACCAGGCTGTTAGAAACATTGAGCCAAGAGGGTTCCTGGGAGGGCAAGAAAGAGGGGGCCAGGAGAGTGAGAGGGTGAGAAAGAGGGAAGGTCACTGCTGGAGGTGTTGCTGAAGTGATAGGCTAGACATAGGGAGCGCCTGGATATCAGAATGTGAACCAGTGCAACTTCACATGTGTCCTAGGGCTAACTGCCCATGGAGAACAGTTATGCTCTTCACAGTGGCTCCAGAATCTGACCTTGGCTGCCAAGAAACAGACAGTACAGAAAGCTTAGCCCCCAGGGCCCTCCTGGGGCCTGCATTTCCCCTCAGTGGCAGCCTTGCCCTGGAGTCACCTGCCCTCCATGGCTCCAGGGCTGTAAACCCTGTGTTGTGACCCCAATCTCTTGCTCTGCTCTCTGTGAAGCTCAATCAAAGTCACCCTGGGGGCCCACAACATCAAACAGCAGGAGAGGACCCAGCAGGTCATCAGGGTGAGAAGAGCCATCTGCCACCCAGACTATAATCCTAAAAACTACTCCAACGACATCATGTTATTAAAGGTAAACCGCCCTGCTTCTCATGCCCTCCTGGGATCAGCTCGTTTCCCGTCCCAGGACCTCCTACCCCTTTCTCCCCTCCCATCCTGGCCACCTGACCAGTCCCTGTGGCTCAGGACAGAGAAGAGACACATCAGCATCATTGCCGTGTCCAGGCTCAGGGACCACTGGCTGAGCCAGACTCTTGTCTCTTCCCATCAGCTGGAGAGAAAGGCCAAGCAGACATCAGCTGTGAAGCCCCTTAGGCTGCCCAGGGCCAAGGCCCGGGTGAAGCCAGGACAGGTGTGCAGCGTGGCCGGCTGGGGGAGGGACTCCACGGGCACCTGCACTGACACACTGCAGGAGGTAAAGCTGACCGTGCAGGAGGATCGAGAGTGTGAGGCCTACTTACCCAAGTATTATAACCGCGCCAACCAGCTGTGTGTGGGGGACCCAAAGACAAAGAAAGCTTCCTTTAAGGTGAGAATCACAGCCTACCTTGCTTGGATCTGGGGAGAAGGGTGTTGGCAGAAGATCTGGGACCTGGGGACCACCTCATCCTCTAGGCTTGGGACCTCTCTCAGGAGTAAAAGGGGGAACAGCAGGAGCTGGGAGGACCTAGAGCCTCTGCAAGCCACGTAAGACCTGCAGTGAATGCCAACCTGGCGCTCCTCCGGAAGGGAGAATCTGCCACGCACTGAGGCTCAGGTGTTAGAAAACCAGGCTTCCTGAGTGGGAGATGGACCGGTCCAGGTGCCTGCTCAGAGCTGGAACCCACCTGCTTACTGAGCTCCCCCTCCCTGATGAGTGTCAGCCCTCCCAGCTGCTTCCCTGTCCTAACAGCAGCCTGGAACCAATAGCCAGCCCTCAGCATCTAGACTGAGAGGGGGCGGAGACCTGGGGGCAGAGAAGGAGCTGCCCCCTGGGGGAAGTGAAGCAGGGACAATGTCCAGGTCAGGGCTGGCAGCCAGGGGCCCATAGACCTGCCTTGCCCACTTGTCTCGTACAGGGAGGCCTTGCAAAGTGGACTTCTTAGAGAGGAGTCTTGAAATGGCAGGGTGGGAGAGAGGGCAGGACCAGGAGGACAGCAGACTCAGTCCTTCTGCTTCTCTGTCCTCAGGGGGACTCTGGAGGCCCTCTCGTGTGTGACAATGTGGCCCAGGGCATTGTCTCTTATGGACAAGACGATGGATCAACTCCACGGGCCTTCACCAAAGTCTCAACTTTCCTGCCCTGGATAAAGAAAACCATGAAAAGCCTCTGACTGCAGGAACCAGACCATCTTCCCTGGGGCTAATCCAGAATCACACTGTGGGGTTGGAGGTGCCCATAGCTCAATAAATGTCTCTCAGCAGAGCTCGAAGGGCTGGTTGCTTATTTATTCACTGACTCCTATTCTCAAACGCTCACTGTGTGTTTAGAAAGGCAATGACAGGATTCTGCTGTTTTCTGCTCCTCCTCTCCCCCCTCCCACCATCTCTTCCCCTGAACCCCATGCAAAGCTGTCACCCAGGTCTGCTTCCCCACACCTGTCTTCCAGGGCCAGCCGTCCCGCCAGGGCTGAAACTGAGCACCATCAGGGGAAGACATGAACCTCTCTGGTCCTGTGGCTCAGGGTGTGCTCCTTAGCTCCTTGCTCTGGGTACATAGCAGGGAGGAGTGGGTCACACCATGGGTCCCCGACACCAAGAGCATAGCCTGGGGCTGCAGCTCCAGGACAGAGACCCTCCTACTGTGGAGGAGGGCTACCTGAGCTGACCTTTAACCCCCACAGCCAGGGGAGCTGGCCCAGAGCTGGGCTGGTCTCCTGAGAAGCCCCTCCATCTCACTCAGGCTGAGTGTCCTGCTTTGCCCTCCAAAGAGCCCAGGGCCCCAGCTCTGCCTCCAGTCTCCTCTGCCGCCCCTTCTTCTCCATCTCTGCCCACCACTGTGCGTCCTCAGCAGGGCCACCATCTCCTGTCCCCTCCAGACCACACTGATCTCTGCTGACCCCTTCCTCACATCCCTCCCACCCTGCATACCCGAGTCCCGTGGGCGTCCAGCAGGCCTCACCACTGACGTGCCAGCCCAGCTCATGCCTTGGCAGAGAGAGGGTCAGAGGGCCAGCCTGTGCTGTACTGGGCAAGTCCAGATTGCTGGGCCCCATCTCTCACCTGGGCAGGGCCAGCTCGACCCCTCACATGCAGCCAGTGTCCCCCATGTGCTCAGGGTCCTCTGGCTCCTGATGGCTCAGTAGCCTGAGTCCCTGTCAGCCTCTCCGTTTAGGTACTGGCGGCCTCTGGTCCTCTGGGCCAAGATTCCCTGCCGGTCACCTGGGACCCTTTGAGTTAGAAAGGGATCCTGTCTTTAGTAGGGCAGAAAAGTGCATTGGTTTTCATCCATCAACACAAATGCTGATGAACACCTACTAAGTGCCGGACACTATGTACAATGGACACAATACAGGTTCTATCATATCAGTTCAACTGTAACTGACAGTGTCGATATCGTCCAAATTGTCTATATTCCCTCCCTGTCTTGAGTCCATTTGTGGGGCCTACATCTCTGTGGGTCGTCCACAGGGACAAAGATTCGTGTTTCTTTTATTGCTGGTTACACTCATAGGTTGTTGTTATGTTGTTATGTGTTATGTGTGACTCTGAACACCAGTCATTTGGTTTCTAACAAGAAGATACTGCTCTGCTCACTGGAGCATCCTCGTCCCCTCGGGAAGGGGGCAGCGGGAGGGAAGAGATGGAACATGGGCAGCTTTATGTGTTTTTACTCTAAAGATAGCAGGCAGGAATGTCCTTGCTCACACCCAGATGGTAGGAACACCCATTTGAAAGGCAATTAGAATCTGACTCTAAACACTCATCCACTGGACGGGCCAGAAGCAGGCTCGCTGTCACGCCTGCAGCTCCTGCCTGTGCAAACCAAACTGCAGTCAGGGAGGCCCACGTGGTATGGACAAATGGAGAAGCGCCTCTGCTCTTAGGCCGTCACAGTGGCTGCTGCTCCACAGGGTCCGAGACAACCTAGCCTTTCATCCTGGGGAAGGTCTTGGTTTGGAGAGCATGTGATTTTTGCTGGCAAGATCTCCATGTCCTGGTCTCCCCTCACCAGAGCCTTCCGTCTGCCATCCCTCCAGGCTCTTGACTGTGGTGCTGAGCTGCCTGGGAGCTGAGCCAGAGTTCTAGCCCTTGGCTGTGCTGCTGCCCTACCCCAACACAAAGCACTGTGCTTCTCTGGGGATGTGTCAACACTCTGGGATATGGTTACCCTAAAGGCAGGCCCTTTTCCCTCTGGCTGTGCGCAAATCACGCAGCAACACAATCTCCTAGTGACCTGGGGCACCTTTAAAAGGAAGAGCGGTGATGACACAGCTTCTGATTTGGACTGAAAAAAATCCCAAGATTCACTAGAGACCCCGCTCCTTGATTGAAAATCACACAAAAGGAAACAAAGAAACAAAAAGGTACTGTTTAAAAATGAGCCTAGCCACATACATATTCAGCTCAAGTATGACATTTACTTTGAGGAAATGGTTCTATTGTTTGGAAAATTTAAAATATTTGTTGCTGACTTGTCCTCTTTCGAGAGATGAGGGAGACAGTCCCAGGAGGGACAGTGAGGTGCCTGGAGGCCCCACAGAGTTAGGACGGAGCCTGGGCTCAGCAAGGTCCCCTAAGAGCCAGGACAGCAAAGGAGGCTTCCATGTTTTCTAACGC
>NC_030828.1:69292474-69371877 GCF_001704415.2 Capra hircus | reverse complement strand
CCAACCTGCCCGCTGTGCTCATGGAGCCAAAGTTTGAACAGGGAGATGGATCAGGGTTTCCCTGGAGTTCAGAAAATTTTCTTAGATGGACCAGGCCCAGGCTGTGCATGAGTGTAGTGTCTGGGCAGGTCAGTCCATGTGGGGTGGGACTGGGCCTCTGAGGGTGGGACCGTCACTCACCTGCCTCCACAGTAGGGGACAGAAGGGCCACCAGGAGCAAGAACAGGACCATCTCTCCAGGAAGACTGCCCAGATCTGAGTGGCTGCTGCTTCCTTTTGCTTTTAAGCCTGAGTCGTCCCCCACGTTCCTGGCCTTTGTCACGTGAGCCTTATCTGAAAGCCTCAAACCACTTTTTGTAGTCAGAGTGGACTGTTTTTTTGAATTTAATTAAGCTCTGGTAAGTTTCATCCATTGGGTGGGGTGGGGTTCGGGGGGCTGGTTGCATCAGCCAGTCTTTAGGCCCTAAGTGCCTGAATCCCAGAAACCTGGGCCTCATGATGATAGATCAAGAAAGTCTTTGCGTGCTTCATTTTCGATCACCAGGGTGATTGTGTATTGAGCCCTTCTTCACCAAGAATGTGAGAAATATTGAACATGAGATTCCTTGCTTCATGTAGAGGAGATAAACCATCATGATCAGACTATAAAGGCAAGATCCGCAGTGTGGAATAGACATAATGGTGTGGAAGTGATGCTGAAGAGGGCTTATTCCACTTACTAAAGGACTCAGTGGTTTAAAACAACAGCAACATAGCTTTACCCATCTGCATTTTGGTCCAGGTACACTGGGGATGGCATCCCTCTACTCACCTTGGTATCAGGGCTGCTCGAAGCCTAGAGGCTGAGTCACTTGAAGGATGCTCACACATGCCCAGTGGTTGGTGCTGGCTATCCACTTGGCACATTGGTTTTTCTCCACAAGAGCCCCTCAGGTTGTCTCACTTTATGGGATTCTTTGGCTCCCTCATGACACAGTGGTTGGTTTCCCCAGAGTGACCATCTCCTAAAAAGTGAGCCATCTAGAAGCTGTGTTTTTCCATTACCTAGATTTTGATGTCATATGGCACCTATACTACCATATTCCACTGCTTAAAGCAATCAAGAGCTCCCCTCACCCAGATTATAAAAGGAGGGCCCTAGACCTCCTTTGTTGCAGTCACGTAAGAAGAGCCTGTGGGATGGAGATATGCAGCGGCAGTCATGTCCCCATCATGAAAATGGGGAAAGCCATGGAATCAAAACAATTGTTGTTTCTAAACATCTTTATACCAGCCTCTTAAAAAGCAACAACACCTTAGTTAAAAAACAAAGCCCGTGGTCAACAGTGATTCTGGCAAGACAGTCACAGTGAAGCAAGCAGTGTCCTCATCCCGCATGGGCTTGGACACCCTGCACTGGATGACCTGGATGAGATATCAGAATGCAAGTGAAGTGAGGAATGTTGCCTTCCGTAGGGAATGCAGGAGGGCATGGCAACCCACTCCAGTATTCTTGCCTGGAGAACCCCATGGACAGGGAGCCTGGCGGGCTACAGTCTGCAGGTCACAGAGTCAGACACGACTGAGCGACGTTTAGTACTACTACTATGAAGGAGTGAACATCCAAGGGCTGTGAGGAGGGTGCTTACACAAGGGTTGACCAGTCGGTGGTAAAGGAGCTCAAGGAGGATTCAGGGATCCAACAGAAAGGGCAGTCTGGTGGGATGTGTCAGAGCAGGACAAATAGGGCGAGGCAGGCGTTGCTTTGAAGCGGCTGCCTGATGTGGATCACCAGAGCCTGGGCGGGGAGAGCAGGGGATGCACTTGGAGAAGATGAGGAAGAGATCTGTTTTATAAGTCTCTGTGGGGACTAATCAAATAATTAAACATATTAAGGCAAGTGACCCAGTTTCTTACTGTCTGAAGATTAGATGGTATTGGTGGCATCAATGTTAATTTCCTGGATTGATGGTTGAATTGTGGTCACATAAGCGTTTCCTTGTTTGTAGAAATTGCCCTCTACAGTTTTTGAGGACTGATGGAACACCGTGTCAGTAACTTTACTCTCAAATGGTTCAGGAAAATAGAAGTTTTTGTATTATAATTGCTACTTTTCCATAAGCCTGAGATTATTTCAAAAGTAAAAGGAGATCCATAGGCTTCACATATATGAACAACAACCAGTTTGAAGACACATTTGAAAAGATAATCTGTCACAGCAGCAACAAAAAACACAAAGAGCTTGGGAAAAACATAACCATAATTGTGAAACACTATTTGAGCAAAATGTTAAAGGATTCCTGAAAAATATAAAAACAGACTTTAGAAATAGAAAGATAGTCAGTTCTCTGATAGGGTAGAACCACACCAAAAAGGCACTGATTCTCCCAAAGTTAATATAAAAATGTGATTCCAATTTTAAAAAAATTTCTTTCTCCTATTTTTAAGTTCTAGCTAATGTCTAAATTTTATTTGGAAAATAGCATGAAGGAATAACTAGTCAGATATTAAAAAACATCCATAAGATGTATTTTCTGAAAATAGTGTGTTGCCCACTCATGATCAGACAGACAGACCAAAGAAAAAGAATAGAAAATCCAGAAACATTCCCAAGCACATATGAAAATATAGTTTACACTGAGGTGACATTAAAAAACAAAATCACTGGGTGAAAGTAGTACTTTTTAATAAATGATATCAGAGCAATAAGTTAGTCATACATCATATAAACCACCTGAGTAAGTGCAAAATACGAGACATAAATGTATGAAATAAAACCACAGTAATAAAAAAATGTGGATGAAACCCCTTAATGAAATTAGAGGTCTTCTAGCAATGACTCTAAATACAGAAACATTAAAAGAAGAGATTGATAAATCAATTGTGATATGTAAAATACAGTTTTTAAAGTTTGTATCTCAAAAATCACGCATAAGCCAATCCAAAACACAGACAATAACTCAGAAAAAATTATTGCAACAATATCACAAAGAGTTGATCTATATAAAACAAAGAGTTAGAAAGTCTAAAGAAGAACCAAGCAGAACTGAAGAATCAGTCAGTTCAGTTATACAATAACTGAAATTTAAAATACACTAGAAGGAATCAATAGTAGATTAGATGATACAGTGGAGTGGATCAGCAGAATAGAAGAGAGAGCAGCAGAAATCACTCAACCTGAACAGAAAAAAGAGAGACAGAGAGTGAGAGAGAAAGAATGTTTTTAATGAGGACAGTTTAAGAGAACACTGAGATAATATCAAGGATACTGATATTCACAGTATAGGAGTCCCAGAAGGAGAAGAGAGAAGAAAAGGGTTAGACACCATATTTGAAGACATAATAGCTGAAAACTTCCCTAGCATAGGAAAAGAAAGAAATATCCCAGGTCCAGGAAACACAGACAGTCCAAACAGGATAAACACAAAGATGACCACATTGAGACACTGTAACTGAAATGGCAAAAATTAAATGTTAATTTTAAATTAATCATGAACATTAAAATCAGTAAAGGAAAAAGCAAAAAGTTATGTATAGGGGAACTATCAGCTACCAGCAGACTTTTCAACAAAAATTTGCAAGCCAGAAGGGAGTGGCATGATATATTTCCAGTGATGAAAAGGAAAAAAATGTCTTATGACCAAGAGTACTCCACTGGGGCAGGCTGTATTTGAAGGAGAAAGCTAAGTTTTCCAACAAGCAAAAGCTAGGAGTTCAGCAACACAAAGACAGCCTTATAAGAAATGTTAGGTGGTCTTCTCTAAACGAAAAAGAAAGACCACACTAGAAGTATGAAAATTATCAAAGAAAAAGTCTCATTGGTAAGGAAAAATGAAGGTATATTTGTCCAGGAGAGAGTGAAGGACAGGGAAGCCTGGCATGCTGCAGCCCATGAGGCGGCAGAGTTGGACATGACTGAGCGACTGAACAGCAACAACCTTCAGGGTAGCTATCAACCACTTATAAAGCTAGTAAGAAAGTTGAAAGATGAAAGTAGTAAAATCATCTATATCCACAATAGGTACTTAAGGAACACTTGAAATAAAAAGCCATAAAGTACAATGTCAAAAAATGAACAATGAGAGGGATAAAAATGCAGAGTCGTAAGGATGTGTTAAACTTAAGAGCCCAACAATTGAAAATAATTACAGTTATAGAATACTGATGTATATATATTGATACATATATATAAGCCTGATAGTAATCACACACCAAAAATCTGTGCTGGATACACACAAAGAAAAAGAGAAAAGAATCCAAATGTAACACTAAGGATAATCATCAAATCACAAGGGAGAGAGCGAAAGAAGAAACAAAAAAAGAAGCACGAAAACAACTGAAAACAATGAACAACAACGGCAAAAAGTACATACCTGTCAACACTACTTTAAATACAAATGGACTAAAATGAGCCAATTAAAAGGCACTGCAATACCTAAACGGGTGCAGAAACAAGATTCATCACATATGCTGCCTACAAGAGACTCACTTCAGATCTACAGATACTCACAGACTGAAAATAAGGGGATAGAAAACGTACTCCAAGCAAATGGAAACAAAATTAAAGCCAGGGTAGCAATACTTGTATCAGACAAAATAGTTGTACAAACAAAGACTGTGACAAGAGACAAATAAGAACATTACATAACGATCAAGGGATCGATCCAAGTAGAAGACATATCAATTTTAGATATACACACAACCAACATAGGAGCACCTAAACACATAAATATTAACAAGCATAAAGGGAGAAATTGATGGTAATGCAGTAAAAATATGGGACTTTAACACCCCAATTACTTCAATGGATAGATCATTCAGATAAAAAAAAAAAGGAAAACAAAGGTCTTAAATAAGCACATTAGACCAGATGGATACACACACCACACACACGACAGTACACACACACACAATACACATCTCCTTCTCCAGTAAATTTGAAAGGATCCTTGACCAAGGAGACTGGGTAGGTCATTATAAGGACAGGAATTTTATCATCTGAGAAGCATACAGAGGGATCTTATCTCAAGTGTCTCAGCCAGTGGGATTCTTTATTCTTGCAAGGATTTTACTGGTCTTATGTTTATTGGGCTAAAGTAGCCTTTCACTGACCATCACTAATAGTGATGGCATTCAGACAAGTAACTATGCAGAACCTACTGAGCCCACTTGCTGTACTACGAGGTGTAGCCTGAAGCATGTCTGAGACAGCCCCAGGAAGAATTAGCCCAATTACAAGATGTAACACAGGGAATCTCATCTTCCTCGGCAATTAGCATCACCCACCTAACTTGCATAGTAAGTTTATCAGTCTGTTCAATTGCTTTCCTACAAATTAAGGCCTCTAAAAATCAGAAGAGTCCAAGGTTCATACAGACAGAAGGATACCTTCTGAGACAGAGTTAATAGGTGAATAGTAGGAATGAGAGCCACCCTCTGGGGTACTTCGTTGTCTCTAGAACCATGTATTCTGGCTAGGAGAGAAACAACACCCTATACTCACTGCTGGCTTTAAAGCACATACCACATCCTGGAAGACAGCATCCCAGTCTTGAAGGTGGTTGTCTTTCCACCATCTACATTACTAAGTCTTACACAATTCTCGGGCCAGCTGTTTCTGGGTGATATGGGACATGAACTCATGGCTTCAACATTCTTTCACAGTAAAGCATTTGTTGGCCAAAAGTCGTGTTGCGTGGGATACAGAGACAGGAAATAAACCCTGCAAGACCACTGTGGTACCAACAGCAGCACGGACATGGGCAGGGAAGGCAGAGCCGTTCCTGTTCCAAAGCACATTCCCGAAACAGACTAGCAAGGGCTTGACCTTTCAGGTCCATCATCCCCAGAGCTGGCCTGGCGGTTCTCTCCCCAGGTATATTGAGAACTGAATCTTCTTGTGGGTCTGGGGGGAACAAGTGGTGGGAGAGGCCTTGGTCAGTAAGAGGCGTTTCATTGGAGGTCATTACAGATATGTTAACAATTGTATTCATTTATGTATGTATTTCTGGCTGTGTAGGGTCTTCCTTGCTCCATGTGGGCGTTCTCTAGAGTGGCTATTCTTCCCTCAGGTGTGCAGGCCTCTCACTGTGGTGGCTATGCTTGCTGCAGAGCATAGGCTCCTAGGCACACAGGCTTCGGTAGTTACAGCACGTGGGCTCAGTAGGTTTCCTGCATAAGTTACTTGTTCTGAATCAGCGGAAGCTTCCCAGATCAAGGATCAAACTCATGCCCCCTGCATTAGCAGGCAGATTCTTATCCACTGAGCCACCAGGGAAGTCCAGGGATGTTTTTATTTTGTTTTGTTTCTTATTTCCATTGCAAAGATGTTTAAAGAAGTTAAGGACTGTTTCCTCAAAAGTGGGGGATGGAGGACATTTCCACAGACCAGAAGATTTGAAGAAATCAGCATGTTTTAGGTGCTCACGCACCTTCATCTGATTGTGCCCATGAGCAGACAGAACAGCTCACCAGGAAGCTGTCTGAGTACTTGTCAGAGAACGGCTGCCATGGGAGCCCGGGACTCGCTCTGTGTGGAGGGAGGTATCTGAGCAGAGGCTCCTGTCTGGTCCAGGGATGGCAGGAAGTCATCAGTGGGCAGGGTTAGAAAACATGGAAGTCCTCTTGCTGGCCTGGCTCTAAGGGGACCTGGCTGAGCCAGGATCCGTCCTAACTCTGTGGGGTCTCCAGGCACTCACAGTCCCTCCTGGGACTGTCTCCCTCATCTCTTGAAGGAAGGACGAGAGTCTGCAACTAATATTCTTAAACTTTTCCAAACAACAGAACCATTTCCTCAAAGTAAATGTTATACTTGAGCTGAATATATATGTGGCTAGGCTCATGTTTTAAACAGTACATTTTTGTTTCTTTGTTTTCCTTTTGTGCGTATTTTCAATCAAGGAGCTGGGTCCCTAGTGAATCTTGGGATTTTTTCAGCTCCAAATCAGAAGCTGTGTCATCATCGCTCTTCCTTTGTAAAGGTGCCCCAGGTCACTAGGAGATTGTGTTGCTGGGTGATTTGTGCACAGCCTAGACGGGAAAGGGCCTGCGTTTAGGGTAACCGTAATCCCAGAGTGTTGACACATCCCCCAGAGAAGCACAGTGCTGTGTGTAGGGGTAGGGCGGCACTCAGCCAAGGGCTGGAAGCACAGGCTCAGCTCCCAGGCAGCTCAAGCACCACAGATCAAGACACTGGAGGGATGGCAGACGGAAGCGTCTGGCGAGGGGAGACCAGGCACATGGAGATCTTGCCCAGCAAAAATCACATGCTCTCCAAACCAAGACCTTCCCAAGGATGAAAGTCTAGGTTGTCTCTGGACCCTATGGAGCAGCAGCAACCGTGACGGCCTAAGACCAGAGGCGCTTCTCCATTTGTACGCAGACCACGTGGGCCTCCCAAGACTGCAGTTTGGTTTGCACAGGCCAGGAGCTTGCAGCCGTGACAGGGAGCCTGATTTCTGGCCCATCCAGTGGATGAGTGTTTAGAATCAGATTCTAACTTGCCTTTCAAATGGGTGTTCCTACCATTTGAGATGCAGTGACATTTCTACCTACTGTATTAAGAGTAGGCTTCCCTGGTAGCTCAGCTGGTATAGAATCCACCTGCAATGTGGTGAGACTTGGAGTTCGAATCCCTGGGTTGGGAAGATCCCCTGGAGAAGGGAAAGCTACCCACTCCAATATTCTTGCCTGGAGAATTCCGAGGACGGAGGAGCCTGGCAGGCTACAGTTTATGGGCCCGCAAAGAGTCGGACGCGACTGAGCGGACTGAGTGACTAAGCACAGCACAGCACATTAAGGGTGAAAAAATAAGGCTGCCCTGTTCCTTCTCTTCCCTCCCTGCTGCCCCCTCCCCCAGGGGCCGAGTATGCTCCAGTGAGGCAGAGCAGAGATTTGCTTCATGGCTAGAACCGAAAATGACTGATGTTCTAGAGTTGCATGTGATAACACTCCTACTCAGGCTGGATGAGAACGAGGGCTGGATGAGAACGAGGGATTCTCGGGAGACCCAGCCCTGCTCTGGGCCAGCTCCCCTGGCTCTGGGGGTTAAAGGTCAGATCAGGTAGCCCCCCTCCCCAGTAGGAGGGTCTCTGTCCTGGAGCTGCAGGCCCCAGGCTGTGCTCTTGGTGTCGGGGACCCATGGTGTGACCCACTCCTCCCTGCCATGTACCCAGAGCAAGGAGCTAAGGAGTACACCCTGAACGCCAGAACCAGAGAGGTTCATGTTTTCCCCTGATGGTGCTCAGCTTCAGCCCTGGCAGGAGGGCCGGCCCTGGACGACAGGTGTGGGGAAGCAGACCTGGGTGACAGCTTTGCATGGGGTTCAGGGGAAGAGATGGTGGGAGGGGGGAGAGGAGGAGCAGAAAACAGCAGAATCCTAGTCATTGCCTTTCTAAACACACAGTGAGCATTTGTGAATAGGAGTCAGTGAATAAATAAGCAACCAGCCCTTCGAGCCCAGCTGAGACACAGTTACTGAGCTGCGGGCACCCCAATCCTGCAGTGCGATTCTGGATCAGCCCCAGGGAAGATGGTCTTGGTTCCTGCAGTCAGAGGCTTTTCATGGTTTTCTTCATCCAGGGCAGGAGACTTGAGACTTTGGTACAGGACCTGGAGGTGACACATTATTTTGTCCATTGAAGACAATTCCCGGGGGCTACATTGTCACACCCCAGACTCCCCCTGGGGACACTGAAAGGGGAAAGACTGAGCCAGCTCGGACTCCTGGTCCTGCCCCCCCTCCATCGTAAGACCCCGTCTGGGCGATGGCAGCCTTCCAGGGCCTCCATCGGAGCACAGGGCAGGACACTGTCAGTGCTTCACTGCACCCAGGTGGCAGCTCCATCTCCTCTCTCAGGTCCCTGATCTGCTCCACAGGGAGACATTGCAGGACTGTTGACTCCGGGCTGGTCTCCAAGGACACAGAAGCAGGGGTTCAGACTGACACTCAGCATGAAGGACAAGCCTATTACCCAGTTCAGGTGTGCTCCACAATGCAGGTCATTACACAGAACCCAGGGGGCAGGCTCCATCCTGCACATCAAGGCTCTTCCACTCCTGGGCGAGATTATAGAGTTAGTGCCCCCCTGTCCTCACGGGACTGACCCTCTGCTTCTGTGTTGCTCACAGCGCTGGGTGTTGTGGAGGTCACACAGGCTAGAGTGGTTGGGAGCAGTCGTTTGTGGCTGTGGTTCGTGCAGGACTTGTGATGCTGTCCCTCCTCTTATCCAGCTCCCATGTATTCCTTTTGCAGAAGTCAGTGACACAAGATCTCTGCATCGCACATCAAAGCTGCACAGATGGTAGATTTCTTATCGAGGTGGACAGTGAGGAGGGCCCAGTGTGAACCAAATGCTGAAGGTGATTCCTGCCCAGCTCCTTCACAAAGCCCTGCCTAACCCCTCCCCACCCCACCCCCACCCCCGCCAACATGACATATTCTTTGGGGGACACTTTAGAAAAGCCCAGAGACATCTTTGATTCAGAACTTGGAGGAGAATGGAATGTTAATATGGTACCTAATGGGAAGAGGCCAAGGATGTTGTAAACACCCTGCAACTCAGCATTTTCGTAGGGATTCTGAAGAGCCCTAAAGATGGCTCAAAGTTAATGATGACGGCAGGGGAGGATCTGCTCTACTTTCTTCTTTAAGGTGGACATAGGGGTCCTGCCACTCCAGGGAACCCCTTTCTCTTCTCTCTCTCCCTATTGTTCTTCACTGTATCCTCTCTGTCTCTCACACACACACATCACACTCCCCCCTTTCAAGGCTTCTGGAATTTCTGATGCTGGGAGAAGAGAGAGGAGACACACACTCAGGTCTGGAAGCTGGGATTTATTGGGAATTCTATGACCTGAAGGGGCCTTCGTGAGGATTAGGGATGTGACGGGGCTTTAAGAGGAAAACCAGAGTCAGATCCAAGGTGAGTGGCACTGAGAACCTGCTGGAGTCCTCCTCTGGTTTCCCCTCATGCTGGCCCAGGTTCCAGGTTAATTCTCTTTCAGGACCTCATCGATCCAGGGCCAGTAAGGGGAGATCCGGGTGAAGATGGCAGGGGGCTTTGCATTGGACAGTCCATAGGAGACAATGCCCTGGGCCACCCCAGCACACAGAAGAGGGCCCCCTGAGTCTCCCTGTTGAAACAGAAGGAAAGGGAGAGAGAGAAGGTGAGCCGGGAAACCACCTCCTCCTCCCTGTCGTCCCAATCTGAGTTGATCGGACCTGTCATCAGGCTCAGGAACACGGGCTCCTTCATGAGGTGATACATCTCTGATGCTGTTCTCTTTCCTTCTTGGCACCCCCTGACCCTGGGAGGCACCCCTTGACCCTGAGCAGACCCTGGTCAGAGACCCCATGGGGCCAAGGGAGGATGATCTGCAGAGAGACAGTCCCTGGTCCTCAACCTGAGGTCTCACACTTTGTCACTGGCTGACACTCCTAACTCCGTCGCCTTCCAAAGGTGTCTGCTCCCTGGAGAGTGATTTGTGGGGAAGACCGTAGTCTGAGAATCACCTTAAAAGCAGATTTTGTGCTCTGGGGATTGCCCACACACAGCTGGAGATTGTGGTCAAAAGCAGGGAAGTGGCTACAGGCCCGGGGCTCCATGAGTCTCAGCTTCACCTCTTGCAGAGTGCTGGAGGCTGGTTCCTTCACACCTGTTCTTCCCCAGCCAGCCACCTGGCACATTCTCCCAGGACAGATGAAGGTGACATGGGGTAGAAGGGGGAGTGTCCGCACAGCCAGTGTCAGGTTGGCTTTCTCCTCCAACTGTGAAGGAAATAAGGGCTGTCAGTGATGGAAATGGCTTGGGGATGGGTGGAGGCAACCAGGGAGGGACAGGGCAGCTGCTCCACATGAGAGCCCCTTCCAGAGGCTGAGCTGAGGGGTGCTGGTGAGAGGCAGGTTGGGAAAGTGTGAGGGTAATGAGACCTGAAGGAGAAGTCCTGGAAAACAGAGAGAGGGGAAGGAAGCCTGGAGAACAGAAAGAGGGGAAGGAAACCTGGAGAACAGGGAGCGGGGAAGAGGAAGAAGAATTTGCACCTTCAGTAACATGATGTCGTGGAGACCATCAGGGTCATATTTGCGTAAGGAAACTGTTTTATGACCTCAATCCTCTGCCATGTATCTTCTTACTTTTGTATGTTTTGGGCTCCGAGGGTGACTGTTACAGACCTATATGAGGGAGAAGGCCAAGGTGAAACGCTGATGGTGGGGCATCTGCTGAGACATGCCCACTCTGAGAAAGGGTGTGCAGTCTCTCACAGGGTCAGCGATCTCTTCCCACCTCCCTATTTTGAACTACTCATGTATGTGAGGGGCTCAGGCTTTATTCAAGGAAGAGTTTTCTCAGGGACAGAGATAATCTCCAGGGTCTTCCAGATGCCAGGGAGTGAGTGGGCTGTGAAGGACCCAGGGCACAGGGTAGGACTTCCTAATCAAGGTGCCTTAATGAGGGCCACCTCTCTGAGGGCAGAGGTGTCCGAGGAAAGAGGGGAGTGGTGGGGTCTCAGGTGGACCCTGTTCTCTGTCTCCCATGGAAAGGGTGGGTTCAGGTCCCCAGGAACTAAAGACCAGTTCTTGAAAAGGGCATGGAGGAAGTGGTCGAGAACTGGGTGGGCCCCTGAAGGGTGTCTGCACATCCTTTGTGTTGGGGTTGGGGAGGGGGAGCTGCTTTTAGAAGAGGGGCACTGGGATGAGGTCCCCTTTCCTCTGAGGGGAGCTGAGCTCACAGTGACTGAGGGTCAGGACAGTCGTTTCACTGTGAGAATGATTTCCTTAAGGCCAAGTATTGTGTCTCCCTAAAGAGACCCAGGCCTAGGAGCTGCCCTCAGGCCCCGAGGAGCTGTTCCTGGTTTGTCCCCTGGCTGCTTCTCCCACTTGGAGATAAACAGGACCCACTGTCTCACCTTCCTGCACAGTGTGCAGCCGTCAGCACAAAGTCGCTTCTTATCAGGAAACCACCACAAGCCACCTGCTTCTCCCGCGAGGTGACAATTTCCAGGTAGGCCATGTAGGGGCGGGAGTGTGGCTTGCTCTCTGTGCCCCCGATGATCTCCCCTGGAACACAGAACCCCAGGGCCTGAACACAGAGGGTGCAGCGGCTGGCTTCAAGTCGGAACAGGCGTCTTTGGAATCCGCACTCACCCTGAGTTCTGCCCTCTTCCTCTCAGGTGGCTCTGGTGTCTCCTGCCTCTGCTCCAGGCACAGCAGCCAAGCTGGCCTCGGACGCCTCGCAGTCATGCTCACCTAAAGGTCCCCCCCACTCCCATTCTGCCCTCACTCAGCCCTCCTCTGTCCCTGTGCATGACCAGCTCTCCAGGTTCCTGTCTCCACCATCTCCATATCCCAGGTTGCTCAGAGATCAGCCAAGTTGCAAGGCCAGAAGGTGAAGGGAACACAGGACTCAGCTCAGTGTCACACATTCCATGCAGAGGAGACCACCCCTGGGGCCCCTGCTCTGGGCTTTCCCTCAGTCAAGGTGGGCTCCTTGTTTCTGGGAGCGACCATGAGCTGCAGAGAGAGGGTGTGCACAGCCCAAGGGGAAACTTCACTCTGAGGTGTTGGGGAGAAATCCTGGGGTTCTGTTTAAGGGTCAGCAATCTTCCAAGTAAATCTTGTTTTAGGGGTTGATCCTGCAGGTTCCAGAAGGAGTGGCCGGGCAACTCATCAGCCTGGGATCCGCAGCAGAGGAGGAGGAGCACCAGCGGGAGAGGAGGACGATGCATCTTCTCAGAGAGGCTGCCCAGGGCACGTGCTGCCTCTGTTTTCTAGTCTTGGGTTTTTCACTCCCAACAAGTGAGGGCAGGGCCAGGCTGGTAACACAGGAAGTGACTGGTCATGTTCTCTTCTCTCATACTGTGCCTGCATCTTTCTAATCAGAAATTTCCCATAGAGATGCCCTCTGTTTTGTGTGAGGTGAAGCTGAGGCCTGAACCTCCAAGTTTTGGCCTCAGGGATGAGCTCTCCAGTGTGGTCCCTCATTGGTGTGGAGGTGGAGGGCTCATGTCCTTCCCAGGCATGGCAGCTGATTAAGGCCCATCAGATACATGGGTGGGGGAAAGTCTTTACACTGAGAATTCAGAAGCATATGCACATTTAAGACAGTGACCATAGTAGGAAATACATTTGCAAAAAGACCCAACGCATATGCCATAGGTATGTGTGAGTACAAAGGCACAAACCTACAAACATGCAAATGAATCCAAAGTTGCAGGAAACAATACTCATCCTTAATCACGTGCAATGCAGTCTAAGCTGCCACTCCTTTGCATCCCATCTTTTTCCACTCCAGATTAAAATGCAAGCTACACCCCACTTCAAGCATCGTTACTGGCAATTTGAAAAACATTAGTCTGCATCTCTCTCTCCCTCCTAACCAAATATTCATAGGCAGAAGACCGTGATGAAAGAATATTAGGTAAGGGAAGAGACCATACTCTATGCTTGGGCTTTACATACATTATCATAAGAGCAAATGGGATTGGAATTAGGACTTTAAAGAGCTCATGAATATCAATTCTTATCACTCTCTTAGATGTATTGTTACTTTTATAACAATCCTGTGAAGTAGGTAGAGTTATCTCTATTTTATGAATCTTGCTATCAAAGCTTATGCCTCAGAATTAGACTTCCCTCATTTCATACAAAGGGCCCTTCTGCTGTACCATCAAAGGCAGGAAAATCTAGTCCCGCTAATGGGAATGTCAGTGTTGTTCCAGGGGTGCTGGGGTTCCTAATCTTACATGAGGAATCAAGCTCATTTGATTGAAATAGAATATATACAGATGTCAGGATCCAGGCAAGAATACTGGAGTGGGTTGACATTTCCTTCTCCAGGGTTTCCCATCACAATCTTGGGAATTACCATTAGCATTGTTTTCAGTTCAGTTCAGTTCAGTTCAGTCGCTCTGTCGTGTCCAACTCTTTGCGACCCCATGAATCTTAGCACACCAGGCCTCCCTGTTCATCAGCAACTCCCGAAGTTTACTCAGACTCGCGTCCATTGAGTCAGTAATGCCATCCAGCCATCTCATCCTCTGTCGTCCACTTCTCCTCCTGTCCCCAATCCCTCCTAGCATCAGAGTCTTTTCCAGTGAGTCAACTCTTCACATGATGTGGCCAAAGTACTGGAGCTTCAGCTTTAGCATCATTCCTTCCAAAGAAATCCCAGGGCTGATCTCCTTCAGAAGGGACTGGTTGGATCTCCTTGCAGTCCAAGGGACTCTCAAGAGTCTTTTCCAATACCACAGTTCAAAAGCAACAATTTTTCGGTGCTCAGCTTTCTTCACAGTCCAACTTTCACATCCATGCATGACCACAGGGAAAACCATAGCCTTGACTAGACGGACCTTAGTCGGCAAAGTAGAGTCTCTCCTTTTGAATATGCTATCTAGGTTGGTCATAACTTTTCTTCCAAGGAGTAAGCGTCTTTTAATTTCATGGCTGCAGTCACCATCTGCAGTGATTTTGGAGCCCAAAAAATAAAGTCTGACACTGTTTCCACTGTTTCCCCATCTATTTCCCATGAAGTGTTGGGACCAGATCTTCATTTTCTGAATGTTGAGCTTTAAGCCAACTTTTTCACTCTCCACTTTCACTTTCATCAAGAGCTTTTTAGTTCCTCTTCACACTGGATCAGATGGTAAAAGCGTCTGCCTACAATGCAGGAGACCTGGGTTCGATCCCTGGGTTGGGAAGATCCCCTGGAGAAGGAAATGGCAACCCACTCCAGTATTCTTGCCTGGAAAATTCCATGGACAGAGGAGCCTGGTAGGCTACAGTCTATGGGGTCGCAAAGAGTTGGACACGACTGAGCAACTTCACTTAAATTTCAGCCATAAGGGTGGTATCATCTGCATATCTAGGTTATTGATATTTCTCCTGGCAATCTTGATTCCAGCTTGATTTCTTCCAGTCCAGCGTTTCTCATGATGTACTCTGCATATAAGTTAAATAAGCAGGGTGACAATATACAGCTTTGATGTACTCCTTTTCTTAATTGGAACCAGTCTGTTGTTCCATGTACTGTTCTAACCATTACCTCCTGACCTGCATACAGATTTCCCAAGAGGCAGGTCAGGTGGTCTGGTATTCCCATCTCTCTCAGAATTTTGCACAGTTTATTGTGATCCACACAGTCAAAGGCCTTGGCGTAGTCAATACAGCAGAAAGAGATGTTTTTCTGGAACTCTCTTGCTTTTTCCATGATTCAGTGAATGTTGGCAATTTGATCTCTGGTTCCTCTGCCTTTTCTAAAACCAGCTTGAACATCAGGGAGTTCACGGTTCACCAATTGCTGAAGCCTGGCTTGGAGAATTTTGAGCATTACTTTACTAACATGTGAGATGAGTGCAATTGTGCGGTAGTTTGAGCATACTTTGGCATTGTCTTTCTTTGGGAATGAAATGAAAACTGACCTTTTCCTGTCCTGTGGCCACTGCTCAGTTTCCCAAATTTGCTGGCATATTGAGTGCAGCACTTTCACAGCATCATCTTTCAAGATTTGAAATAGCTCAACTGGAATTCCATCACCTCCACAAGCTTTGTTCGTAGTGATGCTTTCTAAGGCCCACTTGACTTCACATTCCAGGATGTCTGGCTCTAGATGAGTGATCACACCATCATGATTATCTGGGTCGTGAGGATCTTTTTTGTACAGTTCTTCTGTGTATTCTTGCCACCTCTTCTTAATATCTTCTGCTTCTTTTAGGTCCAGACCATTTCTGTCTGTTATCAAGCCCATCTTTGCACGAAATATTCCCTTGGTATCTCTAATTTTCTTGAAGAGTTCTGTAGTCTTTCCCATTCTGTTCTTTTCCTCTATTTCTTTGCATTGATCACTGAAGAAGGCTTTCTTATCTCTTCTTGCTATTCTTTGGAACTCTGCATTCAGATGCTTATATCTTTCCTTTTCTCCTTTGCTTTTCACCTCTCTTCTTTTCGCAGCTATTTGTAAGGCCTACCCAGACAGCCATTTTGCTTTTTTGCATTTCTTTTCCATGGGGATGGTCTTGATCCCTGTCTCCTGTACAATGTCACGAACCTCATTCCATAGTTCATCGGACTCTCTATGTATCAGATCTAGGCCCTTAAATCTATTTCTCACTTCCACTATATAATCATAAGGGATTTGATTTAGGTCATACCTGAATGGTCTAGTGGTTTTTCCTACTTTCTTCCATTTAAGTCTGAATTTGGTAATAAGGAGTTCATGATCTGAGCCACAGTCAGCTCCCGGTCTTGTTTTTGTTGACTGTATAGAGCTTCTCCATCTTTGGCTGCAAAGAATATAATCAATCTGATTTTGGTGTTGACCATCTGGTGATGTCCATGTGTAGAGTCTTCTCTTGTGTTGTTGGAAGAGAGTGTTTGCTATGACCAGTGCATTTCCTTGGCAAAACTCTATTAGTCTTTGCTCTGCTTCATTCCGCATTCCAAGGCCAAATTTGCCTGTTACTCCAGGTGTTTCTTGACTTCCTACTTTTGCATTCCAGTCCCCTATAATGAAAAGGACATCTTTTTTGGGTGTTAGTTCTAAAAGGTCTTATAGGTCTTCATAGAACCATTCAACTTCAGCTTCTTCAGCGTTACTGGTTGGGGCATAGACTTGGATTACTGTGATATTGAATGGTTTGCCTTGGAGACGAACAGAGATCATTCTGTCGTTTTTGAGATTGCATCCAAGTACTTTATTTCGGACTCTTCTGTTGACCATGATGGCTACTCCATTTCTTCTGAGGGATTCCTGCCCGCAGTAGTAGATATAATGGTCACCTGAGTTAAATTCACACATTCCAGTCCATTTTAGTTCGCTGATTCCTAGAATGTCAACGTTCACTCTTGCCATCTCTTGTTTGACCACTTCCAATTTGCCTTGATTCATGGACCTGACATTCCAGGTTACTATGCAATATTTCTCTTTATAGCATCAGACCTTCCTTCTATCACCAGTCACATCCACAGCTGGATATTGTTTTTGCTTTGGCTCCATCCCTTCATTCTTTCTGGACTTCTTTCTCCACTGATCTCCAGTAGCGTGTTGGGCACCTACTGACCTGGGAGTTCCTCTTTCCGTATGCTATCATTTCGCCTTTTCATCCTGTTCACGGGGTTCTCAAGGCAAGAACACTGAAGTGGTTTGCCATTCCCTTCTCCAGTGCACCGCATTCTGTCAGGCCTCTCCACCATGACCCGCCCGTCTTGGGTTGCCCCACGGGCATGGCTTAGTATATTTGAGTTAGAAAAGGCTGTGGTCCTAGTGTGATTAGACTGTCTAGTTTTCTGTGAGTTTGGTTTCAGTGTGTCTGCCCTCTGATGCCCTCTTGCAACACCTATCATCTTACTTGGGTTTCTCTTACCTTGGGTGTGCGGTGTCACTTCACGGCTGCTCCAGCAAAGCACAGCCGCTGCTCCTTACCTTCGATGAAGTGTATCTCCTCACTGCCATCCTTCCTAACCTTCAATGTGGGAGAGATCCTCTAGGCCCTCCTGCACCCGTGCAGCCACCGCTCCTTGGAAGAGGGGTTGCTAGAAGATTTAAACAGAAAGATATTCCATGTTCATGTTTGGAAGAGAAAATATTTTTTAAATGTCATCTCTCCAAAAAGTGGTCTATAGATTCACTGCATCCAAGACGTATTTCTTAGAACTTACTTGGTTCTAAATAGACATGGAAAATACATGTGGAAAAACCCATGACCAAAAATAGCCAAGTCGTCCTAAAGAATGAGAACAAGATGGCAGGTCTTGCTTTAGCAAATGAGGTCATAGTACTGAGGATGGTGTGGCACTGATGGAGCACAGGGATATGGACTAATGGACAAGGAAAAGAGACCCCACACATGTTGGGACAATGATACACACACATCAAGGGCTACCCAGGTGCCTCAACAGTAAGGAATCCACCAAACAATGCAGAAGGCCCAGGTTCATTCCCTGGGTTGGGAAGATCCCATGGAGAAGGAAATGGCACCCACTCCAGTATTCTTGCCTGGGAAATCCCATGAAGAGAGAAGCCCAGTGGGCTACAGCCCATGGGGTCTCAAAGGTCAGACATGACTTAGTGATTAAGGAATGACACGTATATCAAACATGGTATATGACGGAGGTTTCATGGCAGAGAATGAGGAAAAGACTACTTTTTTCCCCTCCTCAATAAGTGGTGCTAGGACAATAAATGGCACTCTGGTGTCTTATAAGGCACGTCTTTCTACTTGGAAAGAAAAAGCACTTGACCCTGCTGCACCCTCTCCTGCTTCTTGATGCTCTGGGCCCCCAGGGTGATGCTGATTGAGCTGCACAGAGAACAGAGTAGAGGTATGAAGAGCATGGAGTCACAGGAGATACAGCCCAGGAGCTGTGACAGGCTGGCGACTTCAGGGCAGGGCTACAGCTGAGGGGAAATTGAGGTGACAGACAGTCCTGGGGGAGTGACACTGTGTCTTGTGCTTTTCAATGACACAAGTGCAGGGCTTCTGGGAGCTTTCTCAGGAATATTATGAAATTAATGTGAGCTTGCACTAGGAGCTTATATAGGTGGATTTTGTAAAATCCTCATGTCCTTGAGACATCCCAGGATCTCAGTAAATTTTTTTGTTTCTTTTTTTTTTGGCTGTACAAGTGAATGGCTAGCTTTTGGCTGATTTTAATAGTGATAGTACTGGTGGGATTCAAGACTACAGGAATGGGGCTGGGCACTGCTAAAGGCTCTGGGACAGCTGAGTGCCTGAGAGGCGGGGAGGTGGGGCAGAAAATGGACTTCTTGGGGTCTGAGGAAGAGTCAAGGCACCTAGAGAGCTTTGGATAATGTCACCTAATCACTTCTGATCAATCACACCCTAGACTTCTCTCCTAGCAAGAGTAAAGGGTGAGAAACACTGAGAAGTTTTCTCTGGTTCTTAAGCTGGGTCACCAAATCTCCCGTACTGTGGATGGTTTGTCTGAGTTGTCCTATCCTGGCTGGACTGAGGGGTTTGACTTACTCACGTTTTGTAGCTTCACATTCTCCACCAAATGCAAAACCCACATTCCTGGTGGTGAGAGAGAGTCTGAGACCCATGAAAGATCTTAGTGAAAACCTTTCTTCCAGCCCACCATCCCTCCTTGCTGAGTGTCTATGTGGCATCAAACTTGTATTCTTGGTTGGAATGGCAGCTGGTTCAGAAATTGGAGCTGAGCAGAGGGTCAGGACTTCAGGAGGTTTAGTGAGATGTGTTCTGCCCTCAGGAATGGGGACAGTCTCTCACCTGTTCCATCCCAGGAAGCAAAAGAAAGGCCATCAGGAGTAGGAGTGGCTGCATCTTCCAGAAGGTCTGCCCAGGTCACAGCTGCTGGGGTTTCTTCCTTCCAGACACAAAGCATAGAGGAAGGAAGGAGGGGAGGCTCAGTGCCCACACAACCTCCCAGAGCTGTGCATCCCCCTGCCAGGTGTCAGCATGCCACGTGTGTCCATGTTCTCTGCTGTGGGATAGGTGAGAACAACAGTCACCACACTTGCACTCCCACTGCAGAGACACAGAGCAAGAACAACAACAAAGTGAAGGCTGTGGCGCAGTCAGTGTTACCAAGTCCAAGCTCATTGCTGTACAGTAAGTCAATACACACAGAGATGAGTTGTTTGGGCAAGAAATAATGACTTTATTTGGAAAGCCAGCAGACCAAGAAGATGGTGGACTTGTGTCCCAAGGAACCGTCCTGCTTGAGTTAGAATTCAGGCTTCTGTTATACTACGATAAAAGAGGAGGGAGTGGCATCAAACATTCCTTGGTTCCAGTCAGCCTCCTGAGAGGCTGTGTCAGTTTCTTCTGTCCTGCAGTCTTTCATTGGTGGGCCTGGCCAGGATGTTTCCTGTATCATAAACAAAGGCATTTTAGCTGAATACTCATTACTTGGGAGGCAGGATTCCACAGATGGGCCATCATGTATAACTTAAATTTGTAGCCAACACCCCATTAGTAACTAATCTAACAGACTGCAAGGATTATTCCATAATATAGCAGTGGAGGGGCTGGACTCCAGGAGCACCTCAGTGACTGAATCAAGAACATCTCCATTTCCTCACTGTTGGTTCTTTAATGATTCTGATGAGATCATGAATAATTACTCAATAGCAAGATCCAGGGATATGAGAGACATAGTTCCTGCCCTTGAGAAGCTGACAGTAGGCAGAGGTAGTCTTAGAATCTGCAGGTAGAGAGAAAGATGGTGAGGACCAAGACAAGGGGCACTGCTTGGTGCCACGTGGGAAGGCAGAGACTGGACTTGCCTTATAAGCAGGTACCCTGGACACACCCACGTGCCCCAAGCAGCAATCTCATGCCTATCTTGTTACCATTCTAGACTCACATTTTTGGAGTGTTTAGAATCGCCTCTTTAAACGTAAATATTTCACAACATAGGGAGCTTTTCTTATCCCACAGTTCTGAACAAAAGTCCTGGACTTGATACTCACTGGGCCAAAACAAACCGTCCCTGGGACCATTGGCACTGAGCGTCCCTCAAGCTGAGATGGGGGCTCTTCCACCCAAATCAGAGTGCTCATGAGTGGGAATGGGGGCTTCCTCTCCAAACATGCTGGTGACTGGTGAGCAGTGAAAGAGATACGGATGCTGCTCATCCTAATAATTACTCCCCACAAAGTATTCTCTGTCTGGTGTCCAGAGAACCATGCCTCAGATAAGCCTGGGCCAGGCCGTCCCAAACATGTGCAGATCACCCCAACCCTCTCACCAGTATGAGGACAGAAGAAAGAGGAATGGAAAGGACGGCATGAGGAGTCCTATACACCCCAATCCCAAGTGAACTGAAGGAACAACATCTTATGAACCAATAGAAAAAGAGCAAAAGGAAATATGCTTAAGCATTAAGGATGATCTGAGGATGATGGAATTCTGCACTTCTGTTAATGTTCTTATTTGTATGTTCTGTATTTAACTATGATGTCTGTTGCTTTTCCATCCAAAATGCATTTTGCACAGTCAAAACTCACTCACCACGCAAATGTTCAGCAAACCACTCCCCTTCAGCTTAGCCTTCCCTAAGCTGCATGTTTTAAAAATTAGCAACTTTCCCAAATACATCCGTAGATATAAAATTCAGAGATTATTGATAAATAGGAGGAAAAATTGAGTCAATAACCTATAGGTTATAAGAAACCTTTGAAACATTAGGATACCCCTGAATCCAAAACTTTTTATTGCTATGACTTTCCTTTAGAGATAAATATATTTATATAAACACCTATGTTTATATATGACAAAGGAGGCAAGAATATACAATGGAGTAAAGACAATCTCTTTAACAAGTGGTGCTGGGAAAACTGGTCAACCACTTGTAAAAGAATGAAACTAGATCACTTTCTAACACCGCACACAAAAATAAACTCAAAATGGATTAAAGATCTAAATGTAAGATCAGAAACTATAAAACTCCTAGAGGAAAACATAGGCAAAACACTCTCAGACATAAATCACAGCAGGATCCTCTATGATCCACCTCCCAGAATTCTGGAAATAAAAGCAAAAATAAACAAATGGGATCTAATTAAAATTAAAAGCTTCTGTACAACAAAGGAAAATATAAGCAAGGTGAAAAGACAGCCTTCAGAATGGGAGAAAATAATAGCAAATGAAGCAACTGACAAACAACTAATCTCAAAAATATACAAGCAACTTCTGCAGCTCAATTCCAGAAAAATAAACGACCCAATCAAAAAATGGGCCAAAGAACTAAATAGACATTTCTCCAAAGAAGACATACGGATGGCTAACAAACACATGAAAAGATGCTCAACATCACTCATTATTAGAGAAATGCAAATCAAAACCACAATGAGGTACCACTTCACACCAGTCAGAATGGCTGCGATCCAAAAATCTGCAAGCAATAAATGCTGGAGTGGGTGTGGAGAAAAGGGAACCCTCCTACACTGTTGGTGGGAATGCAAACTAGTACAGCCACTATGGAGAACAGTGTGGAGATTCCTTAAAAAATTGCAAATAGAACTACCTTATGACCCAGCAATCCCACTGCTGGGCATACACACGGAGGAAACCAGAATTGAAAGAGACACATGTACCCCAATGTTCATCGCAGCACTGTTTATAATAGCCAGGACATGGAAACAACCTAGATGTCCATCAGCAGATGAATGGATAAGAAAGCTGTGGTACATATACACAATGGAGTATTACTCAGCCGTTAAGAAGAATTCATTTGAATCAGTTCTGATGAGATGGATGAAACTGGAGCCAATTATACAGAGTGAAGTAAGCCAGAAAGAAAAACACCAATACAGTATACTAACACATATATATGGAATTTAGGAAGATGGCAATGACGACCCTGTATGCAAGACAGGAAAAAAGACACAGATGTGTATAACGGACTTTTGGACTCAGAGGGAGAGGGAGAGGGTGGGATGATTTGGGAGAATGGCATTCTAACATGTATACTATCATGTAAGAATTGAATCGCCAGTCCATATCTGACGTAGGGTGCAGCTTGCTTGGGGCAGGTGCATGGGGATGACCCAGAGAGATGTTGTGGGGAGGGAGGTGGGAGGGGGGTTCATGTTTGGGAACGCATGTAAGAATTAAAGATTTTAAAATTAAAAAAAAAATAATAATAAATAAATAAATAAATAAAATAATAAAAAAATAAAAATTAGCAACTTTCCCAAATACATTCATAGATAAAAGAAATCCAGAGATTACTAATAGAAGGAAAAATTGAGTCAATAACCTATAGGTTATAAGAAACCTTTGAATCATTAGGATACCCCTGAATCCAAAACTTTTTATTGCAATGACTTTCCTTTAGAAATAAATATATTTATATACACACCTACATGGGAATAATGGAGGTGGGGAGAGGCTGGCTCAGCCCAAGATGGAAGAGCTCCCTCAAGGTCACTTGGGGCTGAAGGAGGATGTGCTGTCAAGACACCAGAGGCTTCACAGGGCCCTAGTGGTCAGGACTCCAAGCCAGGCCTGCAAAAGACACTCGAGCTGGGCCTGGGAAGACTGAAGCCCTCCTGAAACTTTCTCAGACTTCTCACCTCTGTCTGTTCTGATGCGGAGAGAGACTGCATTCAGTGAGCCACACCTTTGTAAACCTCCTCCATTTCTGTTAGGATGGACAAGGGCCCACCTCAACCCCAGAGCTTCTCGGGTGGCCCTCCTTCCAAATTTGGATTCTCTTCTGTTGCCCCCTGGGCACTGAGATGGGGGATAGGAGAGTAGGTGTGGATGAGGAGGGGTCATGAGGATGAGACACGAGGATCGTTGACAAGAGGGTAGTGTGTTCCTGAGGAGGGGTCTCCCATCTCTGATGGAGCTCAAGGGTAGCCTGCAGGTGGAGCTGGCACTGGCAACATGTGACTGGAGGGAGCTGGCTGTCAGTGCAGCAGGAGTTTTTATTTCAAAGTTGGAAGGTGGGGGTGGGGTGCAGTGTATGTGCTGAAGGAGGAAGATCAGATGTGAATAGGTGGTTGCCTGGTAAACTAGGTGCCTAACAAATGTGTTTAGGTAAATAAAAGAGGAATCAGTGATTTCTGCTCAAGAGATGAAAGTTTATTAAATTCCAGGCAGCTTTCCTTCACCCACTTTGCCCAGTGCACCCATTCCAGGGAAGATGGAGGGGTCCATCCCAGGGGCATCTCAGGCTGATCCTTGCCATTTGTACTGGCTCATTGTTGTTTGGATCCAGGACAGAAAGCTGGAGATTCTCATGTAGACATATGGAGTCCTCCCATGCTCTTCTCCATAGAACACAATGCCGTGGGCCACACCATTACACATGAGCGGGCCCCTGGAGTCACCCCGTGGGCAGAGAGAGCAAGGGCTGGGCTCACCTTTTTCAGTTATTCTCCCCGCTGATGCCCAGAATGGTCTCTGTGAGGGGCCTGGGCTGACATCAGGGCCTTTGTTGGTCCTAAGGTTTCATCCAGGCATTGACAAACTGCTGCTCCTCCCACACGAAGCTTCTGCCCATATTCAACTTTGGGGAAGTGTTCACCCCCAGGGACACAGGAAAGATTTCAGAGAGGAGGACATGCCGGGGACACAGGCACAAGGTTCCTTCCCACTGCCCCCCATCCTCCCAGTTCACCTGACACAATGCTGGAGTCCAGCTCCAGCAGCCAGACAATCAGCCTGAAGGGATGAGCGGTGTTGGCGGGGAATGATGTAGCCTCTGACTGGAGGTATGGAACTACATGTTTATTTCAAGCATCATGTCTTCTTTCATACTTTTTCAAAAGGATTAGGTCAGAGGTTTTACATTTTCAGCTCCCCCTCACCCAGATTTATTATCTCCTGCTGGTGATGGAATGAAACCCCAACACTGCAGAGTGGTTTGAATCTTTTTATTTTAACCCCTTGCTTTTTACAGCTGCTTTATTTTATATCCCTTGCACAACAATCTAAAGAGCAAGTTGCCAAGCACTATGATTTAGTGACTATACAGTGCGCAGGCGCAGGGCGAGATAACTTTTACCTTAACTTATTTACTGCAGCTAAGACTTTGTTTTGGGGAACTTCCTTATCAGCTTAGAATACATTTTGTCCCTGGGTCTGCTCCTTTTGAGGAATCAGAGAAACATCCTTGTGTGCAAGAAATGTTCTTTTCCCATGGGAACAAACAGAGGATTCTTAGCTGAACATCTCATTTGCAAGACTGTTTAGCCCTGGTTGAGAGTCTCGTTTGCAAGCACTTCTCATCCTTCCTTATACCTTGTTCCCTACAATCTCCTTGTTGCCCTTCAAACAGAGTTCCTTTTTCACCAATTCTATCAGAATCGTGTTTACTTGTGATAACATTGTAACTTATGCTTATGTCTGGGCTGCCTACCACATTCCTCAGTTTATCTCTTATCTTTCTAAATCCTGCTTGCCCCTAGTATCCTAAGCTCACTATATCCTAAAAGGGCTTCTAGCTATTCTTAATTATTCCTAAACCCTAAACTCAGCACACTTCCTTTGTCATAAACATCTTCCTCACAAACAGGTCTCAGATAACAATCCTTCACATGGCCTCAAGCTGCAGCCTATGTACTCATCCTGGGACATTCTTTGTAAAAATCCTTGAACAAATGTCAATGGTTACTTTATAGATTATTTTCTGGGCACAAACTGCAGAAGGCTTTGTGCTTTCTCATGCTTCTCTCAAGAACAATAAGCACCTTAACATTCTTCCCAGCCAACTTAACCAAAGAAAGGAAGGAACAAGTCAGAATCACAAGAGCTAACTCCTTCATCCCGGGTCTGTGCCTGCGGGACAAGGAGAGGGTTTGGGAGCCTTGCCTCCATTTTGTCAGTAATGCCTAACGCAGCTCCTGATAACCCAAGCTTTTGCATGGACAACACTGAGGATCTCACCAAGAAAGAATTCTTCCTCTTGTTTGGATCTCCAGCTAGCAAGTGATACATTTCTCCTCCCTTTGGGCTTTAAGATCTAGCACCTATAGTGTGTCTGCACAGGGCATATCTACCCCGAGTTGCCCCCAGCCAGCCACATTGCATATTATACCTGGCTTCACCTTCTGCCAGCTTCTGAGCAGATTGATGGGGCTCACTGCATCTGTGAAATCAGCCTTAATCAGCTGAAGAAGAGGAAAGGCATTCTCACCTACTGATGGCCCACAGAGACTGCAGGACAGTCATGGGGTTGCCTTCTTCTCAGTGCTCAAACCACAGAAGGGGTCATACAGGAGGAAGGGCAGGAATGAGGTCATGGGGGATGCAGAACCCTGGAAGGAAAGTGTCCCAGAACCAGCGCAGCCATGCATCCCCTCTGCAGTAACATGATATCGTTGACCCAAGTCTTACAATTACAGTCTGGGTGGCAGATGGCTCTTCTCATGGGGCTGACCTGCTGGATCTTCTCTGTTCCGTGATGTTGTGGGCCCCCAGGTGACATTGATTAAGCTGCACAGAGAGCATAGAGGGAGCAGATGTCACATGAGATACAGTCCAGAGGCTGGGAGGAAAAACACAGCTTGGGACAGGATGGGACTGGAGGGGAGAGAATTCTAGGCAATGGGCCCTGGAGCTGAGCATCTCTGAGCTGTCTGTTTCTAGCAGCACAGTCAGGGAGGACCTCCTGGAATCCATGAGGGTGTTCAGTCATGTAGCATCTTGACAGTCACAGAAGGAAACGTGAATTTCTCACATGTGTACTCCAGGGTCCAGGGCACAAACTTGGCTTCCTCCCATTCCAGGTATGATCAGTTGCTTCTTTTAATGTGCCACTGGCATTCACTTGTCCCTCTCTTCCCAAAGCTCACCTGGACTTTGAAGAGCTTCCTATGTCCCCAGCAAGTGGTCAACAGAGGGTGGGGGCCCGGGCACTGCTCCTCACCTTCCCAAGTAGTGAACTGCTGTCAGCAGAAAGCCCTCACACATGAGGAAACCCACAGAGCTGAAAATGTCCTCTGAAACCTGGTATTCAACAAATGCCATATAGGAAATGGGACTGTGCCCACAACCCCCTCTCCTTGTCCCACAGGCACAGACCCGGGATGAATGAGTTAGCTCTTGTGATTCTGACTTGTTTCTTCCCTTCTTCAGTTGAGTTGGGTGGAAAGAATGTTAAAGTGCTTATTGTTTTGTGAATGGCATGAGAAAGCACAAAGCCTTCTGCAGTTGTGCCCAGAAAATAATCTATAAAGTAACCATTGACATTTGTTCAAGGATTTTTACAAAGGATGTCCCAGGATAAGCATGTAGGCGGCATCTTGAGGCCATTGGAAGGATTGTTATCTGAGACCTCTTTGTGAGGGGGATGTTTATGACAAAGGAAGTTTGCTGAGTTTAGGGTTTAGGAATAATTAAGAATACCTAGAAGCCTTTTTAGGAGATAGTGAGCTTAGGATACTAGGGGCGAGCAGGATTTAGAAAAATAAGAGATAAACTGAGGAATGTGGTATGCAGGCAGACATAAGCATGAGTTACAATGTAATCACAAGTAAACACATTTCTGAGAGAATCGCTGAAGCAGGAACTCTCTTTGAAGGGCAACAAGGAGATAATAAATCTGGGTGAGGGAGAGCTGAAAATGTAAAACCTCTGACCTAATCCTTTTGAAAAAGTATGAAAGAAGATGTGATGCTTGAAATAAACATATAGTTCCATACCTCGAGTCAGAGGCTACATCATTCCCTGCCAACACCACTCATCCCTTCAGGCTGATTCCCTGGCTGCTGGAGCTGGACTCCAGCACTTGGATATGTAAGAATCAAGATAATTCTGATTACTAAAGACGCTATTGAGATAATGAAAATTATAGCCACAGGGTGGGTGAACTAAGAACGAGTTTATCTGGGAGATATATGTATGTATATATACATACATAAACCTTATCTAACCTCTAGGTCACAGGGAAGTGAACAGTTTTCAAAATCTACATGGAATTACAAATCCCTAGAAAATATAAATTAAAGAAACATACTCAGGAAGTTTGAATTTTCCTATAAACATTACACGAATTGATTCCATTTTCAAAAATAGTCCATCAAGGACAGCTGCAAGCTCACAAGAATTCCCTGGAAGTCTTTGAAAACAATTTAAATATGGATATACATGTTCTTCTGGCAAGTAAATGCTACACATCTCCCTTATGAGACTAGCAAAATAGCAAAACCTAGATGACAAATGGGATGACAATATGGGAGGAGAAATTTACGGGATAATGTTATTCCAGTATTGATGTAATCCAATCAGTCCATAAGCAAAAGTATTAGATCATTTCTAATTTGGGTTTTTCTGAGGATGAGTGGCTTTCATTCGAAACACAATTGCTGTAACACAACACATTGACTGATGAAAGAAGATACACCATATGATAATTCAACTGAATAGGGAAAAAGCATCTACTAAAACCCACTATCCTTCATTTAAAAAAAATTCTTTACAAAATAGGAGCAGAAATGATGGTCTTTATTCTGATAAACAATCCCTGCAAAAATCCCACACCAGTCAATATACTTACTGATGTAATGTTCTATGTTTTTCATTCAAGAGCAAAACAATACAAGGTCATGCAGATAGCCATAATCATCATTTCTCTTCAATAATATACAAGAGATTTTAGTCACTACAGTTAAGCAGGCAGTAGAAGGAAAAGGTATAAGACAGAGAAAGAGGAAATAAAACTGTGAATATTCAAGATATACAATAAAAATAGCCAGGAACCTGCAGATCAATTATTATAGTTGGTAATTGTCAAATTTTCTGGGCACAAAATCAACTCAAACACTAATCATCTCTCTATCTATACAATAATAGTTAGAAAATGAAATTTGAAAAAAAAAACATTAAAATCACAGATATGGTCAAATAACTAAGTATAAATCATAAAGATATTCCACATTCATGTTTGGAAGAGAAAATACTTTTAAGGTATTCATTCTCCTAAAAGTGATCTACAGATTCATTGCACTCAGGAAGTATTTCACAGAACTTTATTGGTTCTAAATAGATGTGGAAAAACAGTAGCCAACATTGGAGAAGGCAGGCTTAAAGAATGAGAATAAGATGGGAGCTCTTGGCTTAGCAAATGAAGTCATAGTAATGAAGATAGTGCCCTACTGCTGGCGCCATAGAGACACAGGTGACAAGATAGAGACCCCGCACACATTGAGACATTCTACACAAATATAGAACCCTTGGTGTATGATGGAGTTTTATGGCAGAGAGTGGTGAGAAACTGTTTTTTCCCCTCCTAAATAAGTGGTGCTCAGGAAAATAAATGTCTCTGTGGTGTCTTTAAGGACACATCTTTCTACATGGAAAAAAGCACTTGATCCTGCTGCACACTCTCCTGCTTCTTGATGCTGTGGGCCCCCAGGTGACGCTGATTGAGCTGCACAGAGAACAGAGTAGAGGTATGAGGAGCATGGAGTCACAGGAGATACAGCCCAGGAGCTGTGACGGACCAGCGACTTCAGGGCAGGGCTGCAACTGAGGGGAAACTGAGGTGACAGACAGCCCTGGGTAAGTGACACTGTGTCTTGTGCTTTTCAATGACATGAGTGCAGGGCTTCTGGGAGCTTTCTCAGGAATATTATGAAATTAATGTGAGTTTGCATGAGGAACTTATAGAGTTACAAAATCCTCATGCCCTAGGGCATAACACATGCAGGATCTCAGAAAATGTTCTTTGGCTGCACAAGTGGCCTCCCATTACCTTTTGGCTGAGGTCGTTGGGGTTTCAGGTCACAGGGGTGGGTGGAGGGCACTGCCACAGACAGTGGAGTAGCTAAGAGCCTGAAAGGCAGGGGAGGTGGGGCAGAAAAGGAGCTGCTTGGGGCCTGGGAAAGAGCCAAGACACCTGGAGAGCTTTGGGTGCTGTCACCTAGCCACTTCTGATCAATCGCACACCTGGCTCCTATCCTGGACAGGAGTGAGGGGTGGAAGGCACTGGTTCATAAGCTGGGTCCACTGACAACTCCCATACTGTGGTTGGTTTGTCTGGGTTGTCTTTTCATGGCTGGAGTGAGGGATTTTACTTGTGTTTTGTAGCTTCACATCCTCTACCAAATGCACAATCCATTTCTCTGGTAGTGAGAGACAGGCTGAGACCCTTGAAAGATCTTAGTGAAAATCTCCCTGCTTGCCTGCCACCTCTCCTTGCTGAGTTGTCTATGTGGCATCAAACGTGTTCTTGGTTGGGATGGGTTCAGAAACTAGAGGGGTGCAGAAGGGTCAGGACTGCAGGAGGCTTGGTGAGATGGGCTACACCCTCAGGAATGGGCGGTCACTCACTGGTCCTAGCCCGGGAGGCAGAAAAAAGGCCATCAGGAGTAGGAGTGGCTGCTGCTGCTGCTGCTGCTGCTGCTGCTAAGTCGTTTCAGTGGTGTCCAACTCTGTGCGACCCCATAGACGGCAGCCCATCGGGCTCCCCCGTTCCTGGGAATCTCCAGGCAAGAACACTGGAGTGGGTTGCCATTTCCTTCTCCCGTGCATGAAAGTGAAAAGTGAAAGTGAAGTCACTCAGTCGTGTCCGACTCTTAGCGACCCCATAGACTGCAGCCTACCAGTCTCCTCTGTCCATGGGATTTTCCAGGAAAGAGTACTGGAGTGGGGTGCCATTGCCTTCTCTGGCAGGAGTGGCTGCATCTTCCCAAAGGTCTGTCCAGCTCACAGCTGCTGGGGTTTCTTCCTTCCAGACACAAAGCACAGGGGAAGAAAGGAAGGGAGCCTCAGTGTCCCCACAGACCTCCCAGAGATGTGCTCCCCCCTAGCTGGGTGTTAGCATGCTACAGATGACCACCTTTTCTGCCCTGGATTGGGAGAGAATGACACTGTCACCACACTCACACGCAAAGACTCACCAGAAGGAATAAGTAGTGAAGGCTGTGGTGCAGCCACTGTTACCTAGTTCAAGCTTGTACTAGTTGCTAAGCAACAGGCTAATAAATCACAAGATGAGTTGTTAAAAGAAGGAATAGCAACTTTATTCAGAAAGCTAGCAGACCAAGAAGATGGTGGACTCATGTTTCAAAGAACCATCTAACCTGAGTTAGGATTCAGGCTACTTTTATACTAGAAGGGAACATAGTAAAGTCAAATCAAGTTCCAATCAGCCTTAGGATGACTGTGTTCATTTCTTCTGACCTGCAGTCTTTCATCAGTGGGCTTGTTTCCTGTGAGATAAACAAAGGTATCTTAGCTTAACGCTCTGGAGAAGGAAATGGCAACCCACTCCAGTGTTCTTGCCTGGAGAATCCCAGGGATGGGGGAGCCTGGTGGGCTTCCGTCTATAGGGTCACACAGAGTCAGACACGACTGAAGTGACTTAGCAGCAGCAGCAGCAGCTTAACGCTCACTACCTGGGAGCCAGTGTTCGCAGAGGTGTGCCATCATGTATAATTAATTTTATAGACACTATACCACTAGTGACTAACGAACAGAATACCAAAGTTCTTCCCTATCACACCAAGAGGAGCTGGATCCCCAGGAGCCTCTCAGTAATTGAATCTCCATTTCTCCACTCTTGGTACTTTTATGATTCTGATAATATCATGAATAATTACTCAATAGGGGCAGTTCAGGGAGATGAGAGATTCAGCTCCTGCCCCTGTGAAGCTGACAGGACACAGAGGTAGACCCAGAATAGGTGGGTAGAGGACAAGCTGGTGAGTACTATGATGAGGGGTCTGCTCGTTGCCAAGTGTGAGGAAGTGGCTGAACTTGGTTTGGGAGCAGATAGACCTGAACTCACCAAAGTGAACCAAACAGCAACGCCATTTCCTATCTTGTCAGGGTTCCAGCCTCACATTTTTGTTGTGCTCACAATCAGCTCTTCAAATGTAAATATTGTGTGACAAAAATTTTCTTATCCCACAGTGTTGAACGAAAGTCTTGGACTTGATACTTATTGGACCAAAACCAACCATCACTGGGTCCTTCAGCATACAGTGACCTGACTGGCTTGGCTTGTGCTGAGGTATCCAGCATCCCTTGAGCTGAGTTGGGGGCTGTCCCATCTAAATCAGGGCTCCTGTGAGAGGAAGGGCCTTCCTTTCCAAAAATGCGGGTTACTGGTGGGAGGTGATGAGATAAGTGATGCTGATCATCCTAATGATTACTCCCGACTAATATTCTCTGTCCAAAGTAGAGAACCACATCTCTGATGTCTCTGGGCCAGGCCATCCTGAACATGTGCAGATGATTCCAACACTGTCACCAGTATGAGACAGAGAAAGAGGAATGGAAAAGATCACAGGAGTTCTAAACAAGCCAAGTCCCAGTGAGTTGTAGCAAGAGCATCTTACGAATAAACAGAGCGGAAGGACACAAGCTGAACCATTGATGGTGATGATCTGCAGGTGGTGAAATTGTAGGCAATTTTAAATTTCTTACTTGTATGTTCCCTATTTAGCTATCTTTATATGATTATATGTGTTGCTTTTACATGCAAAATACATTTTGCCATGGTGGAAGTTCACTCACCATGCAAACGTCCAGCAAACCACTTCTCTTTAGCCCAGGCTTCTCTAAGCTGCATGTTTTAAAAATGAAATTACTTTCCTGAATAGATTCTTACAAGAAATTCAGAGGTTATTGAAAAATAGAAGAGAAAAAAATATTCAATAAGCTATTAGGTATGGGACATGTTTGAAATATTAGGACACCTTGAATCAAAGAATTTATAACAATGACTTTCCTTTAGAGATAAATATACACACATGTAGGATGCTGGAGGTGGGAGCGGCTGGCTCAGCCCACGGTGGAAGAGCTCCCTCAAGGTCACTTGGTGCTGAAGGAGGATGTGCCCTCAGGACACAAGAGGCTGCACAGGGCCCTGGGCCCAGGACTCCAAGACAGGGCTGTGACAGGCACTCAACCTCCTTAGCCCTAGACAGTTCCAGTATGGGAGCAGCCTGCCCTCACAGGAGAGAGAGAGGCTCTAGAAACAGGAATCTGAGTGCCCATGGCATGGCCCCCTGACCTGCTAGGTCCCTGGAGTTATTCTCCTTCCTCTGACCTGTTCTTTGCTAAATTGTTGAGGGGTTGGTGACAGTGTTTGGTTTAGAGAAGGTAAGAAATTTCTAACACCCAGAGAGGACCATTTTGGGGAGAATTTGTCCTTTTAATGAATTGCCCTTTAGATTCATCCCTGGCAGAAGGCTAGGCACCAAAGAGACGTGGTTGAGGAATCAATGAGATTCTAATCAGATGGCATAAGATTTAGGAAGGAGTGAGGCCTAGGGTGGCTTAGTGGTAAAGAATTCGCCTGCCAAACAGGAGACGCAAGATGCGGGTTTGATCGCTCGGTCGGGAAGATCCCCTGGAGAAGGAAATGGCAACCCACTCCAGTGTTTGTGCCTGGAAAATCCCATGGACAGAGGAGCCTGGCAGGCCACAGTCCATGGGGTCGCAAAGAGTGGGACACGACTTAGCGACTTAGCAGAAGCAGAGGGCTAGGAAGGAAGGAGGAAGTAAAACCCAGAACTGACAGCAGAGGGTGTCCTGGAGCCGCGTGGTTATGTATTGAGGTGGTTCCACGAATAAATAGGAATTCAGTCACCATTCCTTTAGAGATTCCATTTATTGTGGCCCTGTGATCCCACTGCCAATCCCTATGGGATTCTTGTTGCTGCCCCAGGACAGTGGTCAGTGCAGAGAAAGGTCAGTCTCAAGCTGCTGTTAGAGCTGCTTCATTGTTCTCTTTATCCAGGGCAGGAAGTGTGAGACCTGGGTGAAGATTCCTGGAGGTTTCCCATTCGCCTTTCCATAGGAGAAAGTACCATGGACCACTTTTTTACACACGAGGGGTCCACCGGAGTCACCCTGTTGGCAGAGAGATAAGGGCTGAGCAGGCCTCCTTGCTTTGTCTTCGCTGCCACCCAGGCTGGGTGGTCTCAGCCATGGGCTGTGGGGAAGACCCAGGCCCAGGGAGGCCTGTTCACTTCCTGGTCCTGGGCTCCAGCCTGACTCTGACTGTTCTTAGCAGCTGGACTCAAGTCTACCTTTCTGTCAATTTTCTCCTGGAAACTCTGGTGATAAGAAAGCTGTGGGATGACTGATGCTTCCTGACCAACTCAGGAAAAAAAAGGCAAAACGTTGGATTCAAGGAGCAGGCTGCCGAAATTCTCAGCTGAGGATATGGCCTCTACCCTAACCATATCTCCCTAAGTTGCTATCCCCGGGTCTGTGTGCTCAGATGCAAGAAAACTGACCTTGAAGCCGGTCTTCACTTTCCTTGGGTCCCTGACACATTTCTGGGTGGCCCGGCTGTAGTGCCTGGGGTAGAGGGATTCACACACCTGATCCTCCTGCACCGTCACCTCTGCCTCCTCCAGCGTGGTGGCTGGAGTGCCCGGGGCCACCTGCCCCCAGCCAGCCAGACTGCACACCTGTCCTGGCTTCACCCGGGCCTTGGCCTTGGGCAGACTAAGGGGCTTCACAGCTGACGTCTGCTTGGCATTTCTCTCCAGCTGATGGGAAGAGACAAGAGTCTGGCTTAGTCAGTGATCCTCTGGCCTGGATGCCATGATGAGGCTGCATGGACCCCATCTCTCACTTCTCCCCCTGAGACTGGTCAGGCGGCCAAGATAGGAAGGAAGAAAGAGGCAGGAGATCCTGGGAGATCTATGATCTGATCCCAGGAGGGCAGGGCCAGTGGGGAGTTTTCCTTGCCTGCAGTAACATGATGTTGTTGGAGAAGTTCTTAGGATTATAGTCTGGGTGGCAGATGGCCCTCCTCACCCAGATGACCTGCTGGGCCCTCTCCTGTTGTTTAATGTTGTGGGCTCCCAGGGTGACGTTGATTGAGCTGCATGGAGAGCAGAGGAGGGGTGTAGGGATCATGGGGTCACCGGAGATACAGCCCAGGAGCTGTGACAGGCAGCTGACACCAGGGCAGGGCAGCAGCTGAGGGGGAATTGAGGTGACAGACGGTCCTGGGCTGAGTGACTCTGGGCCCTGTGCTTCTCGGGGACATGAGGGCAGGGCTCCCGGGAGCTTTCTCAGCGATATTGTGAAGTGACTCTGAGTTTGGGTTTTGGCTCTCACTGCACACTCTCATCCTTCTCTGATGCTTTATTTGGCCACTATGGATCGACCCTTCTCAACTCTGCCTCTTGTTCTCACCTCCGACCCACTGACTTCAAAACTTTACTTGTCCTGTTTCTCAGCTTTTCATCACCCTAGTCCTGCTCGTAAGATGGCTTATTTGATGAGCTCCTGTGGTCCTGATTTCCAGGATCCTGGGGTGAAGGCGGGGTACCCCTGGGCTCAGCTCCTGGGGAGAGGACAGGTCCTTATCCAGGCCCCAGGTAGGGTAGACTGGCTACTGCCCCTCACCTTCCTCTGCAGTGAGCAGCCGTCAGAACAAAGTCCTTTTGTATGAGAACACCGCCACACCTCTTCCAAGCATTCTCACCCAGATACTGAACGAAAGCCATGTAGGGCGGGAGTGCGGCTTGGCCTCATGGCCCCCAATGATCTCCTCTGAAAGAAAAGGCTGAAAGATGGGGAGATAGGAGAGGCTATGGTTAGAAGGGAGATTCGGGAAGGTGGCAGTCAAGGTGGGTCGACAGTGCTCAACAGACACTAGGGGAGAGTCCCCCAGGTTCTCACTGCAATGGGATAACCTTTTCTGAACCCCAAACCTCAGTATTGTTCTCCACGTCCTGATTCACACACACATATGGAGGGGCCTGAGACTGCCTTCCAGAGGGTGGAGCCCAGAAGGTCATGGATGGGACCCCCTGATGAGCCCTCATTCTCATGGAGTCTCCTAGACCCCTCTGAGCCTCTGCTAACATCCTGATTGGTGCCATTTTCTAATAATCCACCTATGGGTTTATGGAGTTGGATTTTCTAAAATCCTCATGTCCTAGGGCATAATGCATCCCAGGATCTCAGTAAACATCCGTTGATTACATGCATGAATGGCCTCTAATTAGCTTTTGGCTGAGGTTTGGTGGGGATAGTACTGGTGGGATTTAAGACCACAGGGATGGGGGAGGACACTGCCCAAGACAGTGGGGCAGAAAATGAACAGCTTGGGGCCTGGGGAAGAGTAACGACACCCAGAGAGCTTTGGGTGCTGCCATCTAGCCATTTCTGACCAGTCACGCCCTGGGCTCCTCTCCTGGGCAGGAGTGAAGGGCGGGGAAACTGACAAGTTTCTCTGGTTCTTAAGCTGGGTCCACTGACACCTCCCTTGCTGTGAATGGTTTGTCTGAGGTGTCCTTTCCTGGCTGGAGGGAGGAAATTTACTCATTTGTGTGTTATAGCTTCACATCCTCCACCAAATGCACAACCCAATTTACCAGTGGTGAGAGAGAGGCTAAGAGCTACAAAAGCTTTTAGTGAGGCTTGCTTCCTACCATCCATCCTTGCTGAATGTCTATGCAGCATCAAACTTGTAGTCTCAGTTGGGATGGGAGCTGGTTCAGAATTTGGAGCTGAGCAGAAGAGCCAGGACTGCGGAGGTTTAGTGAGATTGGCTACCCTGTCAGGATTGGGGACGGTCACTCACATGTCCCAGCCCGGGAGGCAGAAGAAAGGCCATCAGGAGCAGGGGTAGCTGCATCTTCCAGAAGATTTGCCCAGGTCAGAGCTGCTGGGGTTTCTTCCTTCCAGACACAAAGCACAGGGGAAGGAACCAGAGGGGGCTCAGTGCATCCACAGACCCCCCAGAGCTGCAAAGCTGTGCTTCCCCCAGCCGGGTGTGAGCATGCCACATGGGCCCACGTTCTCTGCTGTGGGATAGGTGAGAATGGTTGTCACCACACTTGCACTCCCACTGCAGAGTCACAGAGCAAGAAGAACAGCAAGGAAGTGGAGGCTGTGTTGCAGCCAGGGGAGGAGCTGTGTCCCCAGAGGCCCTCAGTGACTCAATCACGAGGGTCTGCATTTCTCCCCTCTCGGGTCTTCTTTGATTCTGAGGAAAGCACGAAAAACTACCCAATAGGTGAGGGTCAGGGATACAGCGACATGGCTCCTGTACTTGGGAAGCTCAGGGGCTGGAGGAGACCTAGAGCCTGCGGGCAGAGGACATGTGCGTGAGGACCACGGCGCGGGGCTCTGCTTGGGGTCAAGGGTGAGGCAGAGACCACACTTGCTCGAGGAGCATCGAGACCTGGACTCACACACAGTGGCCCAAATAGCAGCCCCACTTCCTGTCTTGCCGGGTTCCAGCCTCACATTTTTGGAGAATTTAGAATCTCTTGTTTAAATAAAAGTATTCTGTAACAAAAAGAGCCTTTCTTATCCGAAAATTTTGAACCAAAGTCCTGGACTTGATATTCATTGAAACAACAAACCATCACTGGGTCCTTCGGCAATGAGGGACAGGATTGGGTTGTGCTGAGGTATTCAGCGCCCCTCAAGCTCACCTGGGGGCTGTCCCACCCAAATCAGGGTGTTTGTGAGTCAGGAGGGGCTTCCTCTCCAGCAATGCTGGTGACTGGTGAGTGGGGAAGGGGAAACAGATGCCCGCCATCTAATCCTTACTCCCCACTAAGTATTCTCTGTCCAGAGTCCAGAGAGCCACGTCTCAGATGTCTCTGGGCCAGGCCATCCTAACCATGTGCAGATGACCCAACACTCTCCCCAGTATGAGGACAGAAGAGAGAGGAATGGAAAGGACGGCATGAGGAGCTCTAAACAACCCAACCCCAAGGGAGTTGAAGCAAGAGCATCTTATGAATAAATAGGAAAACGGTGGAAGGAAATGTGCCTCCGCATTACTGACGGTGATCTGGGGGTGGAGGGACTGCGCTGCGTTTATTTTCTTATCCATATGTGCTGTATTTAGTTGTCTTTCTGTGATGAATGGGCAGAGGAGCCTGGAGGGCGACAGTCATAGGGTCACAAAGAATCTGGCACGCCTGCAGTAACTTCGCACCCTTGCACGCACCATGTTGAGTATGTTCCATTTATGAGGAATATATTTTGATGAATATGTGTTACTTTCTGCCAGAACACATTTTGCAATAGTTGAAGCTCACTCTCCATTCAAATGTTCAGCAAACCACTTCTCTTAAGCCCTCTCTAAGCTGCATGTCTTAAAACTAAGGTTGCTTTTCTGAACCTTGCATCAAAAGTTCAGCCATTGATTAAAAACATATATATATATGAAGAAATGTACCCAATAACTATAGGTTATAGATAATCTTTGAAACTGTAGGATACTTAGAAACCAATGATTTTCTTTAGAGTGAGTTTCCTTTGGAGATAAATATATTTATACACAAACACACGTGGGAATGATGAAGGTGGGAAGCGGCTGGCTCAGCCCAAGGTGGAAGAGCTCCCTCACGGTCCCTTGGGGCTGAAGAAGAATGTGCTCTCAGGACACCAGAGGCTGCACAGGGCCCTGGGCCCAGGACTCCAAGACAGGGCTGTGACAGGCACTCAAGCTGGGCCTGGGAATACTGAAGGCCTCCTGAAACTTTCTCAGGCTTCTGAGCTCTGGCTGCTCTGATGCAGGGAGGGAAAATGCATGGGGTGAGCTACACCTTTGTAAACCTCCCCCATTTCTGTTAGGGTGGACAAGTGCCCCCCTGCCTCAACCTTCAACTTCATGTGGCCCTCCTTCCAAATCTGGATTCTCTTGTTTTACCCCAGGGCACTGGGATGGTGGGGAGGGGAGTAGGTGTGGACGAGGAAGAAGGCGTATGGGTGAGACATGAGGGTTGTCAAGAAGAGGGGTCGTGTATTCCTGAGAGGGCTCCGTTCTCTGATGGAGCTCATGGGCAGCCTGGAGAGGGAGCTGGCACTGGGGATGTGTGACTGGAGGGAGCTGGCTGTCAGTGCAGCCAGAGTTTTTATTTCAGAGTTGGAATAGGGTGGTGTATTGGAGGTGGAAGCCAGTAACAGATCAGAACTATAAACAGGTCAGACCAGGCAGGTGCTGAATGAATATGTTTAGGTAAGTAAAGGAGGAATCCATGATTTCTGCTCAAGTTTCAGGCAGCCTAGCTTCTAACCACTTTGCCCAGTGCCTCCACCCCAGGGAAGATGGACAGACCAGTCCTTGGAGAAACCTCAGTCTGGTCCCTGAAGTTCGTACTATTTCATTGCTTTTTGGATCCAAGGCATAAAGCTTGAGATTCTGGTGAAGATCCCTGGAGGTGTCCCATCCTTTTTTGCATAGGACACAATGCCCTGGGCCACACCATTACACACGAGCGGGCCGCCAGAGTCACCCTATGGGCTGAGAGAGCAAGGGCTGAGCTCACCTTCTGCTGATCTGTTCTCCCTGCCACCCTGGGGTGAGTGGTCTCTGTTAGGGGCCCTGGCTGATAAAAGGATTTTGTTGGTCCTGAGGTTTCAATCTGGCCCTGACAATCCGCCTCCTCCCACAAGAAGCCTCTGCCCATATGTGACTTTGAGGTGATGTCCATCACCCAGGGACACAGGACAGAGACTGGACAGGAGGACAGGCTGGGGACACAGGACAGAGCTCCTTCTCATGGCCCCGGATCCAGAGACCAAGGCTTTGCATGGATGACACTGGGGAGCTCATCTTAAATGAACTCTTGCTCTCTCTCGAGTCCCCTGCACATATCTGGGTGGTGGTGTTGTAATATCGGTAGCGAGAGGTGCATTTCTCGGCCCTTTGGACTTCAAGCTCTACCTCCTGTAGCTTCTTTGGGCAGGACATATTCACGCCAAGACGCCCCCAGCCAGCCACACTGCATAGCATCCCTGATTTCACCTTATCCCAGTCCCTGGGCAGACTGATGGGGCTCACAGCGGTGGTCACATTCGCCTTCCTCATCAGCTGAAAGCAGAGGAAAATCATTCTTACCTACTGATGGCCTGCAGAGACTGCAGGACAGTCGTGGGGTTGCCTTCTTCACAGCCCTGGGACAGAAGGCAACCCCATGACTGTCCTGCAGTCTCCAGACCTGCAGGGTCTAGAATGAGGTCATGGGGGATGCAGAGCCCCAGGAAGGAAGTGTCCAGAGTCAGTGCAGCCACGTGTCCCACCTGCAGTAACATGATGTCGTTGGCCCTAGTCTTATAATTATAGTGTGGGTGCGGGACTTCTCACTTGGATGACCTGCTGGGTCCTCTCTCGGTCCATGACGTTGTGGGCCCCCAGGATGACGTTGTGGGCCCCCAGGATGACGTTGACTGAGCTGCACAGAGAGCAGAAAGGGAGGGGGTGTCACAGGAGAAACGGTCCAGGAGCTGGGAGCAAAGAGCACAGCTTGGGACAGGGCAAAACTTGGGGCAAGGCAGGGGGAGGGTGTGGCGAAATTCTAGGCTGTGGGTCCTGGATCTGAGTATCTCTAAACTGTCTGCTCCCTGGCAGCCTGGGCAGGGTGGCAGTTTCTGCAGTCCACGGAGGGTGTTCAGTCCTGCTCGAGCTTGACTATCTCTAAGGAAAACATGAATTTCTCACATTTGCACTGTGGGCTCCAGGCAACAACCTTGGCTTCCTTATGTTCCAGGTTTGATCAGTCCCTTCTCTCCATGTGCAACTGGCATTGACCTGTCCCTCTCTCCCCAGTGTCTGACTAGCTTCCTGTGTTACCTGGTGGTACAGGCCTGCAGCTCCTAAGAGGGTTCCCTGGGAGGGCTCAGCAGAGGGATGGGGGCCCGGGCACTGCTCCTCACCTTCCCAGGCAGTGAGCTGCTGTCAGCACAAAGTCCTCACGCACAAGGAAACCCCCACATCTGTAAGATTTCCCTGAAATCTTGAACTGTAGGGACGGGAGTGAGGCTTGGCCTCATGGCCCCCGATGATTTTCCCTGAAAGAAAGATTCCAGCCTGCCCACTGTGCTCATGGAGCCAAAGTTTGAACAGGGGAGATGGGATCAGGGTTTCCCTGAGTTCAGAAATTTTCTTAGATGGACCAGGCCCAGGCTGTGCATGAGTGTAGTGTCTGGGCAGGTCTGTCCATGTGGGGTGGGACTGGGCCTCTGAGGGTGGGACCGTCACTCACCTGCCTCCCCAGTAGGGGACAGAAGAGCCACCAGGAGCAAGAACAGGACCATCTCTCCAGGAAGACTGCCCAGATCTGAGCGGCTGCTGCTTCCTTCTGGTCTTTTAAGCCTGAGTCGCCCCCTTCCATGTTCTGGCCTTTGTCACGTGAGCCTTAACTGAAAGCCTCAAACCACTTTTTTGTAGTCGGAGTGGACTGTTTTTTGAATTTAATTAAAGCCTCTGGTAAGTTTTCATCCATTGGGTGGGGTGGGGGTCAAGGGGGGGGTGGTTGTATCAGCTAGTCCTTAAGCCCTCAAGTGCCTGAGCCCCAGAAACCTGGGCCTCATGATGATAGATCAAAGAAAGTCTTTGCATGGTTCATTTTAGATCACCAGGGTGATTGTGTATTGAGACCCTTCTTCAGCAAGAATGTGAGAAACATTGGAGATGAGATTCCTTGCTTCATGTAGAGGAGATAAACCATCATGATCAGACTATAAAGGCAAGATCCGCAGTGTGGAATAGACATAATGGTGTGAAAGTGATGGTGAAGAGGGCTTATTCCACTTACTAAAGGACTCAGTGGTTTAAAACAACAGCAACATAGCTTTACCCATCTGCATTTTGGTCCAGGTACACTGGGGATGGCATCCCTCTACTCACCTTGGTATCAGGGCTGCTCGAAGCCTAAAGGCTGAGTCCCTTGAAGGATGCTCACACATGCCCAGTGGTTGGTGCTGGCTATCCACTTGGCACATTGGTTTTTCTCCACAAGAGCCCCTCAGGTTGTCTCACTTTATGGGATTCTTTGGCTCCCTCATGACACAGTGGTTGGTTTCCCCAGAGTGACCATCTCCTAAAAAGTGAGCCATCTAGAAGCTGTGTTTTTCCATTACCTAGATTTTGATGTCATATGGCACCTATTCTACCATATTCCACTGCTTAAAGCAATCAAGAGCTCCCCTCACCCAGATTATAAAAGGAGGGCCCTAGACCTCCTTTGTTGCAGTCACGTAAGAAGAGCCTGTGGGATGGAGATATGCAGCGGCAGTCATGTCCCCATCATGAAAATGGGGGAAGCCATGGAATCAAAACAACGGTTGTTTCTAAACATCTTTATCCCAGCCTCTTAAAAAGCAACAACACCTTAGTTAAAGAAACAAAGCCCATGGTCAACAGTGATTCTGGCAAGAGAGCCACAGTGAAGCAAGCAGTGTCCTCATCCCGCATGGGCTTGGACACCCTGCACTGGATGATCTGGATGAGATATCAGAATGCAAGTGAAGTGAGGAACGTTGCCTTCCGTAGGGAATGCAGGAGGGCATGGCAACCCACTCCAGTATTCTTGCCTGGAGAATCCCATGGACAGAGGAGCCTGGCGGGCTACAGTCCACGGGGTCACAGAGTCAGACACGACTGAGCGATGTTTAGTACTACTACTATGAAGGGAGTGAACATCCAAGGGCTGTGAGGAGGGTGCTTACACAAGGGTTGACCAGTCGGTGGTAAAGGAGCTCAAGGAGGATTCAGGGACTCCAACAGAAAGGGCAGTCTGGTGGGATGTGTCAGAGCAGGACAAATAGGGCGAGGCGGGCGTTGCTTTGAAGCAGCTGCCTGACGTGGATCACCAGAGCCTGGGCGGGGAGAGCAGGGGATGCACTTGGAGAAGATGAGGAAGAGATCTGTTTTATAAGTCTCTGTGGGGACTAATCAAATAATTAAACATATTAAGGCAAGTGACTCGGTTTCTTACTGTCTGAAGATTAGATAGATGGTATTGGTGGCATCAATGTTAATTTCCTGGATTTGATGGTTGAATTGTGGTCACATAAGTGTTTCCTTGTTTGTAGAAATTGCCCTCTACAGTTTTTGAGAACTGATGGGACACCATGTCAGTAACTTTACTCTCAAATGGTTCAGGAAAATAGAAGTTTTTTGTGTTATAATTGCTACTTTTCCGTAAGCCTGACATTATTTCAAAGGTAAAAGGAGATCCATAGCCTTCACATATATGAACAACAACCAGTTTGAAGATACATTTGAAAAGATAATCTGTCACAGCAGCAACAAAAAACATAAAGAGCTTGGGAAAAACATAACCATAATTGTGAAACACTATTTGAGCAAAATGTTAAAGGATTCCTGAAAAATATAAAAACAGACTTTAGAAATAGAAAGATAGTCTTAGTTCTCTGATAGGGTAGAACCACACCAAAAAGGCACTCATTCTCCCAAAGTTAATATAAAAGTGTGATTCCAATTTTTAAAAAAAATTTTTTCTCCTAGTGTTATGAAGTTCTAGCTAATGTCTAAAATTTATTTGGAAAATAGCATGAAGGAATAACTAATTAGATATTTTAAAAATCCCATAAGATGTATTTCTGAAAACAGTGTATTGGCCACTCATGATCAGACAGATCAAAGAAAAAGAATAGAAAATCCAGAAACATTCCCAAGCACATATGAAAATGCAGTTTACACTAAGGTGACATTAAAAAAAAATCACTGGGGAAAGTAGTACCTTTTAATAAATGATATCAGAGCAGTAAGTTAGTCATATATCACATAAACCACCTGAGTAAGTGCAAAATCCGAGACACAAATGTATGAAATAAAACCATAGTAATAAATAAATGTGGATAAATCCCTTCATAAAATTAGAGGTCTTCTAGCAATGACTCTAAATACAGAAACATTAAAAGAAGAGATTGATAAATAAATTGTGATATGTAAAATACAGTTTTTTAAAGTTTATATCTCAAAAATCAAGCGTAAGCGAAACCAAAATACAGACAATAATTTAGAAAAAATTATTGCAACATATATCACAAAGAGTTGATCTATATAAAAACAAAGAGTTAGAAAATCTGAAGAAGAACCAAGCAGAATTGAAGAATACAATAACTGAAATTTAAAATACACTGCTGTTGCTGCTAAGTCACTTCAGTCATGTCCGACCCTGTGCGACCCCATAGACGGCAGCCCACCAGGCTCCCCCGTCCCTGGGAGTCTCCAGGCAAGAACACTGGAGTGGGTTGCCATTTTCTTCCCCAATGCATAAAAGTGAAAAGTGAAAGTGAAGTCGCTCAGTCATGTCCGACTCTTAGCGATCCCATGGACTGCAGCCCACCAGGCTCCTCTGTCCATGGGATTTTCCAGGCAAGAGTACTGGAGTGGGATGCCATTGCCTTCTCAGTAAAATACACTAAAAGGAATCAATAGTATATTAGATGATACAGTGGAGTGGATCAGCAGAATAGAAGAGAGAGCAGCAGAAATCACTCAACCTGAACAGAAAAAAAAGAGAGACAGAGAGTGAGAGAGAAAGAATGTTTTTAATGAGGACAGTTTAAGAGAACTCTGAGATAATATTAAGGATACTGATATTCACAGTATAGGAGTCCCAGAAAGAGAAGAGAGAAGAAAAGGGTTAGACACCATATTTGAAGACATAATAGCTGAAAACTTCCCTAACATAGGAAAAGAAAGAAATATCCAGATCGAGGAAATACAGACAGTCCCAAACAGGATAAACACAAAGATGACCACATTGAGACACTGTAACTGAAATGGCAAAAATTAAATATTAATTTTAAATTAATATGAACATTAAAATCAGTAAAGGAAAAGCAAAAAGTTATGTATAGGGGAACTATCAGCTACCAGCAGACTTTTCAACAAAAATTTGCAAGCCAGAAGGGAGTGGCATGATATATTTCCAGTGATGAAAAGAAAAAAATGTCTTATGACCAAGAGTACTCCACTGGGCAGGCTGTATTTGAAGGAGAAAGCTAAAGTTTTCCAACAAGCAAAAGCTAGGAGTTCAGCAATACAAACACAGCCTTCTAAGAAATGTTATATGGTCTTCCCTAAATGAAAAAGAAAAGATCAAACTAGAAGTATGAAAATTATCAAAGAAAAAGTCTCATTGGTAAGGGAAAATGAAGGTATATTTGTCTGGGAGAGAGTGAAGGACAGGGAAGCCTGGCATGCTGCAGCCCATGAGGCCGCAGAGTTGGGCATGACTGAGCGACTGAACAGCAACAACCTTCAGGGTAGCTATCAACCACTAATAAAGCTAGTATGAAAGCTAAAAATTGAAAGCAGTAAAATCATCTATATCCACAATAGATACTTAACGAATACTTGAAATAAAACGCCATAAAGTACAATGTCAAAAAATGAACAATGAGAGGGATAAAAATGCAGAGTCGTAAGGATGTGTTAAACTTAAGAGCCCAACAATTGAAAATAATTACAGTTATAGAACACTGATGTATATATATTGATACATGTATATAAGCCTGATGGTAATCACACACCTAAAATCTGTACACACTAAGAAAAAAGAGAAAAGAATCCAAATGTAACACTAAGGATAATCATCAAATCACAAGGGAGGAGAGCAAAAGAAGAAACAAAAAAAGAAGCACGAAAACAACTGAAAAACAATGAACAAAATGGCAAAAAGTACATACCTGTCAACAACTACTTTAAATACAAATGGACTAAATGAGCCAATTAAAAGGCACGCAACACCAAAACGGGTGCAGAAACAAGATTCATACATATGCTGCCTACAAGAGACTCACTTCAGATCTACAGATACTCACAGACTGAAAATAAGGGGATAGAAAACGTACTCCAAGCAAATGGAAACAAAATTAAAGCCAGGGTAGCAATACTTGTATCAGACAAAACAGTTGTACAACAAAGACTGTGACAAGAGACAAATAAGAACATTACATAACGATCAAGGGATCGATCCAAGTAGAAGACATATCAATTTTAGATACACACACAACCAACATAGGAGCACCTAAACACATAAATATTAACAAGCATAAAGGGAGAAATTGATGGTAATGCAGTAAAAATATGGGACTTTAACACCCCAATTCCTTCAATGCACAGATCATTCAGATAAAAAAGAAAAAAGAAAACAAATGTCTTAAATAGCACATTAGACCAGATGGATGCACACACACACACAGACAGACACACACACACACATCTCTTTCTCCAGGAAATTTGAAAGGGTCCTTAACCAGGAGACTGGGAGGTCATTACAAGGACAGGAATTTTATCATCTGAGAAGCATACAGAGGAATCTTATCTCAAGTATCTCGGCTAGTGGGATTCTTTATTCTTCAAGGATTTTACTGGTCTTATGTTTATTGGGCTAAAGTAGCCTTTCACTGACCATCACTAATAGGAATGGAAATACCAAGTTACCAAGATGTAACACAGGGAATCTCATCTTCCCTCGGCAATTAGGATCACCCACCTAACTTGCATAGTAAGTTTATCTGTCTATCGATTGCTTTCCTACAAATTAAGGCCTCTAAAAATCAGAAGAGTCCAAGGTCATAGAGACAGAAGGAAACCTTCTGAGACAGAGTTAATAGGTGTAAGAGTAGGAATGAGAGCCACCCCCTGTGGTCACTTTGTTGTCTCTAGAACCATGTGTTCTGGCTAGGAGAGAAACAACACCCTATACTCACTGCTAGCTTAAAGCACATACCACATCCTGGAAGACAGCATCCCAATCTTGAAGGTGGTTGTCTTTCCACCACCTACATTACTAAATCTTACACAATTCTTGGGCCAGCTGTTTCTGGGTGATATGGGACATGAACTCATGGCTTCAACGTTCTTTCACAGTAAAGCATTTGTTGGCCAAAAGTCGTGTTGTGTGGGATACAGAGACAGGAAATAAACCCTGCAAGACCACTGTGGTACCAACAGCAGCACGGTCATGGGCAGGGAAGGCAGAGCCATTCCTGTTCCAAAGCACATTCCCGAAACAGACTAGCAAGGGCTTGACCTTTCAGGTCCATCATCCCCAGAGCTGGCCTGGCGGTTCTCTCCCCAGGTATATTGAGAACTGAATCTTCTTGTGGGTCTGGGGGGAACAAGTGGTGGGAGAGGCCTTGGTCAGTAGAGGCGTTTCATTGGAGGTCATTACAGATATTTTAACAATTGTATTCATTTATGTATTTATTTCTGGCTGTGCAGGGTCTCCATTGCTCCACGTGGGCGTTCTCTAGAGTGGCTATTCTTCCCTCAGGTGTGCAGGCCTCTCACTGTGGTGGCTATGCTTGCTGCAGAGCATAGGCTCCAGGCACACAGGCTTCGGTAGTTACGGCACGCAGGCTCGGTAGGTTTCCTGCATAGGCTTACTTGTTCTGAATCACGTGGAATCTTCCCAGATCAAAGATCGAACTCATGCCCCCTGCATTAGCAGGCAGATTCTTATCCACTGAGCCACCAGGGAAGTCCAGGGATATTTTTATTTTATTTTGTTTTGTTTCTTATTTCCAATGCAAAGATCTTTAAAGAAGTTAAGGACTGTTTCCTCAAAAGTAGGGGATGGAGGACATTTCCACAGACCAGAAGATTTGAAGAAATCAGCATGTTTTAGGTGCTTACCCACCTTCATCTGATTGTGCCCATGAGCAGACAGAACAGCTCACCAGGAAGCTGTCTGAGTACTTGTCAGAGAACGGCTGCCATGGGAGCCCGGGGACTCGCTCTGTGTGGAGGGAGGTATCTGAGCAGAGGCTCCTGGTCTTGTCCAGGGATGGCAGGAAGTCATCAGTGGGCAGGGTTAGAAAACATGGACATCCTCTAGCTGTCCTGGCTCTTAGGGGACCTGGCTGAGCCTAGGCTCCGTCCTAACACTGTGGGGCCTCCAGGTGCTCACTGTCCCTCCTGGGACTGTCTCCCTCATCTCTCAAAGCAGGACAAGTCAGCAACAAATATTCTTAAACTTTTCCAAACAACAGAACCATTTCCTCAAAGTAAATGTTATACTTGAGCTGAATATATATGTGGCTAGGCTCATGTTTTAAACAGTACGTTTTTCTTTCTTTGTTTTCCTTTTGTGCGATTTTCAATCAAGGAGCTGGGTCCCTAGTAAATCTTGGGATTTTTTCAGCTCCAAATCAGAAGCTGTGTCATCACCGCTCTTCCTCTGTAAACGTGCCCCAGGTCACTAGGAGATTGTGTTGCTGGGTGATTTGTGCAAACCAGAGGGGAAAGGGCCTGCCTTTAGGGTAACTATATCCTAGAGTGTTGACACATCCCCCAGAGAAGCACAGTGCTGTGTGTAGGGGTAGGGCAGCACCAGCCAAGGGCTGGAACTCAGGCTCAGCTCCCAGGCAGCTCAGCACCACAGACAAGACCCTGGAGGGATGGCAGACGGAAGTGTCTGGAGAGGGGAGACCAGCACAGGAGATCTTGCCCAGCAAAAATCACATGCTCTCCAAACCAAGACCTTCCCCAGGATGAAAGGCTAGGTTGTCTTGGACCCTATGGAGCAGCAGCAACTGTGACGGCCTAAGAGCAGAGGCGCTTCTCCATTTGTACGGACCACGTGGGCCTCCCTGACTGCAGTTTGGTTTGCACAGGCAGGAGCCTGCAGCCGTGACAGGGAGCCTGTTTCTGGCCCATCCAATGGATGAGTGTTTAGAATCAGATTCTAATTGCCTTTCAAATGGGTGTTCCTACCATTTGAGCATATGCAGTGACATTTCTACCTACTGTATTAAGAGTAGGCTTCCCTGGTAGCTCAGCTAGTATAGAATCCACCTGCAATGTGGTGAGACTTGGGTTCGATCCCTGTGTTGGGAAGATCCCCTGGAGAAGGGAAAGCTACCCACTCCAATATTCTTGCCTGGAGAATTCCGAGGATGGAGGAGCCTGGCAGGCTAAAGTTTATGGGTCCGCAAAGAGTCGGACGCGACTGAGCGACTGAGTGACTAAGCACAGCACAGTACATTAAGGGTGAAAAAATAAGGCTGCCCTGTTCCTTCTCTTCCCTCCCTGCTGCCCCCTCCCCCAGGGGCCGAGTATGCTCCAGTGAGCAGAGCAGAGATTTGCTTCATGGCTAGAACCAAAATGACTGATGTTCTAGAGTTGCATGTGATAACACTCCTACTCAGGCTGGATGAGAACGAGGGGCTGGATGAGAACGAGGGGATTCTCGGGAGACCCAGCCCTGCTCTGGGCCAGCTCCCCTGGCTGTGGGGGTTAAAGGTCAGCTCAGGTAGCCCCCCTCCCCGATCCCCAGTAGGAGGGTCTCTGTCCTGGAGCTGCAGCCCCAGGCTGTGCTCTTGGTGTCGGGGACCCATGGTGTGATCCACTCCTCCCTGCCATGTACCCAGAGCAAGGAGCTAAGGAGTTCACCCTGAGCCCCAGGACCAGAGAGGTTCATGTTTTTCCCTGATGGTGCTCAGCTTCAGCCCTGGCAGGAGGGCCAGCCCTGGAAGACAGGTGTGGGGAAGCAGACCTGGGTGACAGCTTTGCATGGGGTTCAGGGGAAGAGATGGTGGGCGGGGGGAGAGGAGGAGCAGAAAACAGCAGAATCCTATCATTGCCTTTCTAAACACACAGTGAGCATTTGTGAATAGGAGTCAGTGAATAAATAAGCAACCAGCCCTTCGAGCCCAGCTGAGACACAGTTACTGAGCTGCGGGCACCCCAATCCTGCAGTGCGATTCTGGATCAGCCCCAGGGAGGATGGTCTGGTTCCTGCAGTCAGAGGCTTTTTATGGTTTTCTTCATCCAGGGCAGGAGACTTGAGACTTTGGTGCAGGACCCTGGAGGTGACACATTATTTTGTCCATTGAAGACAATTCCCGGGGGCTACGTTGTCACACCCCAGAGTCCCCCTGGGGACACGAAAGGGGAAAGACTGAGCCAGCTCGACTCCTGGTCCTGCCCCCCCTCCATCGTAAGACCCCTCTGGGTGATGGTAGCCTTCCAGGGCCTCCATCGGAGCACAGGGCAGGACATTGTCAGTGCTTCACTGCACCCAGGTGGCAGCTCCATCTCCTCTCCCAGGTCCCTGATCTGCTCCACAGGGAGACATTGCAGGACTGTTGACTCCGGGCTGGTCTCCAAGGACACAGAAGCAGGGGTTCAGACTGACACTCAGCATGAAGGACAAGCCTATTACCCAGTTCAGGTGTGCTCCACAATGCAGGTCATTACACAGAACCCGGGGGCAGGCTCCATCCTGCACATCAAGGCTCTTCCACTCTTGGGCGAGATTACAGAGTTAGTGCCCCCCTGTCCTCACGGGACTGACCCTCTGCTTCTGTGTTGCTCACAGTGCTGGGCGTTGTGGAGGTCACACAGGCTAGAGTGGTTGGGAGCAGTCGTTTGTGGCTGATTCGTGCAGGACTTCTGATGCTGTCCCTCCTCTTATCAGCCCCACGTATTCCTTTTGCAGAAGTCAGTGACACAAGATCTCTGCATCGCACATCAAAGCTGCACAGATGGTAGATTTCTTATCGAGGTGGACAGTGAGGAGGGCCCAGTGTGAACCAAATGCTGAAGGTGATTCCTGCCCAGCTCCTTCACAAAGCCCTGCCTAACCCCTCCCCACCCCACCCCCACCCCCGCCACCATAACATATTCCTTGGGGGACGTTTAGAAAAGCCCAGAGACATCTTTGATTCAGAACTTGGAGGAGAAGGGAATGTTGATACTGGTACCTAATGGAAAGAGGCCAGGGGTGCTGTAAACACCCTGCAACTCAGCATGTTCCTAGTGATTCTGAAGAGCCCTAAAGATGGCTCAGAGTTAATGATGACGGCAGGGGAGGATCTGCTCTACTTTCTTCTTTAAGGTGGATGTAGGGGTCCTGCCACTCCAGGGAACCCCTTTCTCTTCTCTCTCTCCCTATTGTTCTTCTCTGTATCCACTCTGTCTCTCACACACACACACCACACTCCCCCCTTTCAAGGCTTCTGGAATGCCTGATGCTGGGAGAAGAGAGAGGAGACACACACTCAGGTCTGGAAGACGGGTGTTCACTGAGATTTATTGGAAATTCTATGATCTGAAGCAGCCTTCCTGAGGATTAGGGACGTGACAGGGCTTTAAGAGGAAAACCAGAGACAGATCCAGGGTGAGTGGCACCGAGAACCTGCCGGAGTCCTGCTCTGGTTTCCCCTCAGGCTGGCCCAGGTTCCAGGTTAATTCTCTTTCAGGACCTCATCGATCCAGGGCCGGTAAGGGGAGATCCGGGTGAAGACGGCGGGGGGCTTTGCACTGAACAGTCCATAGGAGACAATGCCCTGGGCCACCCCAGCACACAGAAGAGGGCCCCCTGAGTCTCCCTGTTGAAACAGAAGGAAAGGGAGAGAAACGGTGAGCCGGGAAACCACCCCCTCCTCCCTGTGGTCCCAACTCTGAGTTGGTCGGACCTGTCATCAGGCTCAGGAACACGGGCTCCTCATGAGGTGATACGTCTCTGATGCTGTTCTCTTTCCTTCTTGGCACCCCCTGACCCTGGGAGGCACCCCTTGACCCTGAGCAGACCCTGGTCAGAGACCCCATGGGGCAAAGGGAGGATGATCTGAAGAGGGACAGTCCCAGCTCCTTAGACCTGAGGTCTCACACTTTGTCTCTGGCTGACACTCCTAACTCCGTCTCCTTCCAAAGGTGTCTGCACCCTGGACAGTGATTTGTGGGGAAGACCGTAGTCTGAGAATCACCTTAAAAGCAGATTTTGTGCTCTGGGGATTGCCCACACACAGCTGGAGATTGTGGTCAAAAGCAGGGAAGTGGCTACAGGCCCGGGGCTCCATGAGTCTCAGCTTCACCTCTTGCAGAGTGCTGGAGGCTGGTTCCTTCACACCTGTTCTTCCCCAGCCAGCCACCTGGCACATTCTCCCGGGACGGATGAAGGTGACATGGGGTGGAAGGGGAAGTGTCCCCACGGCCAGGGTCAGGTTGGCTTTCTCCTCCAACTGTGAAGGAAATGAGGGCTGTCAGTGATGGAAATGGGCTTGGGGAGGGGTGGAGGCAACCAGGGAGGGACAGAGCAGCTGCTCCACATGAGAGCCTCTTCCAGAGGCTGAGCTGAGGGGTGCTGGTGAGAGGCAGGTTGGGAATGTTTGAGGGTAATGGGACCTGAAGGAGAAGCCCTGGAGAACAGAGAGCGGGGAAGGAAGCCTGGAGAACAGGGAGTGGAGAAGAGGAAGAAGAATTTGCACCTTCAGTAACATGATGTCGTGGAGACCAGCAGGCTCATATTTTGGGTAAGGAAACTGTTTTATGACCTCAAGCCTCTGCCATGTGTCTTCTTTCTTTTGTATGTTATGGGCTCCGAGGGTGACTGTTACAGACCTATGTGAAGGAGAAGGCCAAGGTGAAACGCTGATGGTGGGGCGTCTGCTGAGATACGCCCACTCTGAGAAAGGGCGTGCAATCTCTCCCCGGGTCAGCGATCTCTTCCCACATCCCTCTTTTGAGCCGATCGTGGTGTGGGAGGGTATCAGGCTTTATTCAAGGAAGAGCTTTCTCAGGGACAAAGATAATTTCCAGGGTCTTGCGGACGCCAGGGAGTGAGTGGGCTCTGAAAGACCCAGGGCACAGGGTACGTACTTCCTAATCAAGGTGCCCTAATGAGGGCCTCCTCTCTGGGGGCAGAGGTGTCCGAGGAAAGGGGGGAGTGGTGGGGTCTCAGGTGGACCCTGTGCTCTATCTCCCATGGAAAGGGTGGGTTCAGGTCTCCAGGAACTAAAGGCCAGTTCTTGAAAAAGGCACGGAGGAACTGGTCGAGAACTGGGTGGGCCCCTGAAGGGTGTCTGCACATCCTTTGTGTTGGGGTTGGGGAGGGGGAGCTGCTTTTAGAAGAGGGGCACTGGGATGAGGTCCCCTCTCCCCTGAGGGGAGCTGAGCTCACAGTGACTAAGGGTCAGCACAGCCGTTCCACTCTGAGTATGATTTCCTTAGGCCAAGTATTGTCTCTACCTAAAGAGACCCAGGCCTAGGAGCTCCCCTCAGGCCCCAAGGAGCTGTTCCTGGTTTGTCCCCTGGCTGCTCCTCCCACTTGGAGATAAACAGGACCCACTGTCTCACCTTCCTGCACAGTGCGCAGCCGTCAGCACAAAGTCCCTTCTTATCAGGAAACCACCACAAGCCACCTGCTTCTCCCTCGAGGTGACAATTTCCAGGTAGGCCATGTAGGGGCGGGAGTGTGGCTTGCTCTCTGTGCCCCCGATGATCTCCCCTGGAACACAGAACCCCAGGGTCTGAACACAGAGGGTGCACCGGCTGCCTTCAGTCGGAACAGGCGTCTCTGGAATCCGCACTCGCCCCGAGTTCTGGCCTCTTCCTCTCGGGTGGCTCTGGTGTCTCCTGCCTCTGCTCCAGGCACAGCAGCCAAGCTGGCCTCGGACGTCTCGCAGTCACACTCACCTGTTTCCCCCCACTCCCATTCTGCCCTCACTCAGCCCTCCTCTGTCCCTGTGCATGACCAGCTCTCCAGGTTCCTGCCTCCACCATCTCCATATCCTAGGTTGCTCAGAGATCAGCCAAGTTGCAAGGCCAGAAGGTGAAGGGAACACAGGACTCAGCTCAGTGTCACAACTCCATGCAGAGGAGACCACCCCTGGGGCCCCTGCTCTGGGCTTTCCCTCAGTCAACATGGGCTCCTTGTTCCTGGGAGCGACCATGGGCTGCAGAGAGAGGGTGTGCACAGCCCAAGGGGAAACTTCACTCTGGGGTGTTGGGGAGAAAGCCTGGGGTTCTGTTTAAGGGTCAGCAATCTTCCGAGTAAATCTTGTTTTAGGGGTTAATCCTGCAGGTTCCAGAAGGGGTGCCCGGGCAACTCACCAGCCTGGGCTCTGCAGCAGAGGAGGAGGAGCACCAGCGGGAGAGGAGGACGATGCATCTTCTCAGAGAGGCGGCCCAGGGCATGTGCTGCCTCTGTTTTCTAGTCTTGGGTTTTTCACTCCCAACAAGTGAGGGCAGGGCCAGGCTGGTAACACAGGAAGTGACTGGTCATGTTCTCTTCCATCATAGTGTGCCTGCATCTTTCTAATCAGAATTTTCCCCTAGAGATGCCCTCTGTTTTGTGTGAGGTGAAGCTGAGGCCTGAACCTCCAAGTTTTGGCCTCAGGGATGAGCTCTCCAGTGTGGTCCCTCATTGGTGTGGAGGTGGAGGGCTCATGTCCTTCCCAGGCACGGCAGCTGATTAAGGCCCATGAGATACATGGGTGGGGGAAAGTCTTTACACTGAGAATTCAGAAGCATATGCACATTTAAGACAGTGACCATAGTAGGAAATACATTTGCAAAAAGACCCAACGCATATGCCATAGGTATGTGTGAGTACAAAGGCACAAACCTACAAACATGCAAATGAATCCAAAGTTGCAGGAAACAATACTCATACTTAATCACGTGCAATGCAGTCTAAGTGCCACTCCTTTGCATCCCATCTTATTCCATTGCAGATTAAACTGCAAGCTACACCCCACTTCAAGCATCGTTACTGGCAATTTGAAAAACATTAGTCTGCATCTCTCTCTCCCTCCTAACCAAATGTTCATAGGCAGAAGACCGTGATGAAAGAATATTCGGTAGGGGAAGAGACCATACTCTACGGTTGGGCTTTACATACATTATCATAAGAGCAAATGGGATTGGAATTAGGACTTTAAAGAGCTCATGAATATCAATTCTTGTCACTCTCTTAGATGTATTGCTACTTTTATAACAATCCTGCGAAGTAGGTAGAGTTATCTCTATTTTATGAATCTTGCTATCAAAGCTTATGCCTCAGAATTAGACTTCCCTCATTTCATACAAAGGGCCCTTCTGCTGTACCATCAAAGGCAGGGAAATCTAGTCCCTCTAATGGGAATGTCAGTGTTGTTCCAGGGGTGCTGGGGTTCCTAATCTTACATGAGGAATCAAGCTCATTTGATTGAAATAGAATATATACAGATGTCAGGATCCAGGCAAGAATACTGGAGTGGGTTGCCATTTCCTTCTCCAGGGTTTCCCATCACAACGTTGGGAATTACCATTAGCATTGTTTTCAGTTCAGTTCAGTTCAGTTGCTCAGTCGTGTCCAACTCTTTGCGACCCCATGAATCTCACCACACCAGGCCTCCCTGTTCATCAGCAACTCCCGGAGTTCACTCAGATTCACGTCCATTGAGTCAGTGATGCCATCCTGCCATCTCATCCTCGGTCGTCCCCTTCACCTCCTGCCCCCAATCCCTCCTAGCATCAGAGTCTTTTCCAGTGAGTCAACTCTTCACATGCGGTGGCCAAAGTACTGGAGCTTCAGCTTTAGCATCATTCCTTCCAAAGAAATCCCAGGGCTGATCTCCTTCAGAAGGGACTGGTTGGATCTCCTTGCAGTCCAAGGGACTCTCAAGAGTCTTCTCCGTCACCACAGTTCAAAAGCATCAATTCTTCGGTGCTCAGCTTTCTTCACAGTCCAACTCTCACATCCATACATGACCACAGGAAAAACCATAGCCTTGACTAGATGGACCTTAGTCGGCAAAGGAATGTCTCTGCTTTTGAATATGCTATCTAGGTTGGTCATAACTTTTCTTCCAAGGAGTAAGCGTCTTTTAATTTCATGGCTGCAGTCACCATGTGCAGTGATTTTGGAGCCCAAAAAAATAAAATCTGACACTGTTTCCACTGTTTCCCCATCTATTTCCCATGAAGTGATGGGACCAGATCTTCATTTTCTGAATGTTGAGCTTTAAGCCAACTTTTTCACTCTCCACTTTCAGTTTCATCAAGAGGCTTTTTAGTTCCTCTTCACATTGGATCAGATGGTAAAAGCATCTGCCTACAATGCAGGAGACGTGGGTTCGATCCCTGGGTTGGGAAGATCCCCTGGAGAAGGAAATGGCAACCCACTCCAGTATTCTTGACTGGAAAATTCCATGGACAGAGGAGCCTGGTAGGCTACAGTCTATGGGGTCGCAGAGTCAGACACGACTGAGCGACTTCACTTAACTTTCTGCCATAAGGGTGGTGTCATCTGCAATCTGAGGTTATTGATATTTCTCCCACCAATCTTGATTCCAGCTTGTGTTTCTTCCAGTCCAGCATTTCTCATGATGTACTCTGTATATAAGTTAAATAAGCAGGGTGACAATAGACAGCCTTGACGTACTCCTTTTCTTAATTGGAACCAGTCTGTTGTTCCATGTCCTGTTCTAACTGTTACCTCCTGACCTGCATACAGATTTCTCAAGAGGCAGTTCAGGTGGTCTGGTATTCCCATCTCTCTCAGAATTTTCCACAGTTTATTGTGATCCACACAGTCAAAGGCTTTGGCATAGTCAATAAATCACAAAGAAATGTTTTTCTGGAACTCTCTTGCTTTTTCCATGATCCAGTGAATGTTGGCAATTTGACCCCAACCCTCTCACTAGTATGAGGACAGAAGAAAGAGGAATGGAAAGGACGGCATGAGGAGTTCTATACAACCCAATCCCAGGTGAACTGAAGGAACAACATCTTATGAACCAATAGAAAAAGAGCAAAAGGAAATATGTTTAAGCATTAAGGATGGTCTGAGGATGATGAAATTCTGCACTTCTTTTAACCCTCTTATTTGTATGTTTGTATTTAACTATGATGTCTGTTGCTTTTCAATCCAAAATGCATTATGCCACAGTCAAAACTCACTCACCACGCAAATGTTCAGCAAACCACTCCCCTGCAGCCTAGTCTTCCCTAAACTGCATGTTTTAAAATTAGCAATTTTCCCAAATACATTCATAGATTAAAAAAAATCCAGAGATTACTAATAGAAGGAAAAATTGAGTCAATAACCTATAGGTTATAAGAAAACTTTGAAACATTAGGATACCCCTGAATCCAAAACTTTTTATTGCAATGACTTTCCTTTAGAAATAAATATATTTATATACACACCTACATGGGAATAATGGAGGTGGGGAGAGGCTGGCTCAGCCCAAGATGGAAGAGCTCCCTCAAGGTCACTTGGGGCTGAAGGAGGATGTGCTGTCAAGACACCAGAGGCTTCACAGGGCCCTAGTGGTCAGGACTCCAAGCCAGGCCTGCAAAAGACACTCGAGCTGGGCCTGGGAAGACTAAAGCCCTCCTGAAACTTTCTCAGACTTCTCACCTCTGTCTGTTCTGATGCGGAGAGAGACTGCATTCAGTGAGCCACACCTTTGTAAACCTCCTCCATTTCTGTTAGGATGGACAAGGGCCCACCTCAACCCCAGAGCTTTTCAGATGGCCCTCCTTCCAAATCTGAATTCTCTTCTGTTGTCCTCTGGGCACTGGGATGGGGGGATAGGAGAGTAGGTGTGGATGAGGAGGAGGCATATGGATGAGACACAAGGATCATTGACAAGAGGGTCGTGTGTTCCTGAGGAGGGGTCTCCCTTCTCTGATGGAGCTCAAGGGTAGCCTGCAGGTGGAGCTGGCACTGGCAACATGTGACTGGAGGGAGCTGGCTGTCAGTGCAACAGGAGTTTTTATTTCAGAGTTGGAAGGTGGGGGTGGGGTGCAGTGTATGTGCTGAAGGAGGAAGATCAGATGTGAATAGATGGTTGCCTGGCAGAATAGGTGCCTAACAAATGCGTTTAGGTAAACAAAAGAGGAATCAGTGATTTCTGCTCAAGAGACGAAAGTTTATTAAATTCCAGGAAGCTATCCTTCACCCACTTTGCCCAGTGCACCCATTCCAGGGAAGATGGAGGGGTCCATCCCAGGGGCACCTCAGGCTGATCCCTGCCATTTGTACTGGCTCATTGTTATTTGGATCCAGGACAGAAACCTGGAGATTCTTCTGTAGACATATGGAGTTCTCCCATGCTCTTCTCCACAGAACACAATGCCCTGGACAACACCATTACACATCAGCAGGCCCCTGAAGTTACCCTGTGGGCAGAGAAAGCAAGGGCTGGGCTCACCTTTTTAAGTTATCTCCCCGCTGATGCCCAGGATGGTCTCTGTGAGGGGCCTGGGCTGACATCAGAGCCTTTGTTGATCCTGAGGTTTCATCCAGGCATTGACAAACCTGCTGCTCCTCCCACACAAAGCCTCTGCCCATATACGACTTTGGGGAAGTGTTCACCCCCAGGGACACAGGAAAGAGATCAGAGAGGAGGACAGGCTGGGGACACAGGCATGGGGTTCACTCCCACTGCCCCCCATCCTCCCAGTTCACCTGACCCAATGCTGGAGTCCAGCTCCAGCAGCCAGGCAATCATCCTGAAGGGATGAGCGGTGTTGGCGGGGAATGATGTAGCCTCTGACTGGAGGTATGGAACTACATGTTTATTTCAAGCATCACGTCTTCTTTTATACTTTTTCAAAAGGATTAGGTCAGAGGTTGTACATTTTCAGCTTCCCCTCACCCAGATTTATTATCTCCTTGTTGCCCTTCAAACAGAGTTCCCGTTTCAGCGATTCTCTCGGAATTGTGTTTACTTGTGATTACATTATAACTCATGCTTATGTCTGGGCTGCCTACCACATTCCTCAGTTTATCTCTTATCTTTCTAAATCTTGCTTGCCCCTAGTATCCTAAGCTCACTGTCTCCTAAAAAGGCTTCTAGCTATTCTTAATTATTCCTAAACCCTAAACTCAGCAAACTTCTTTTGCCAAAAACATCTCCCTCACAAACAGGTCTCAGATAACAATCATTCCCATGGCCTCAAGCTGCAGCCTACGTGCTCATCCTGGAACATTCTTTGTAAAAATCCTTGAACAAATATCAGTGGTTATTTGTAGATTATTTTCTGGGCACAAACTGCAGAAGACTTTGTGCTTTCTCATGCTTCTCTCAAGAACAATAAGCACCTTAACATTCTTTCCAGCCAACTCAACCGACGAGAGGAGGAACAAGTCAGAATCACAAGAGCTAACTCCATCCCGGGTCTGTGCCTGCGGGATAAGGAGAGGGGGTTGGGAGCCGTGCCTCCATTTTGTCAGTAATGCCTAACACGGCTCCTGACAACCCAAGCTTTTGCATGGACAACACTGAGGATCTCACCAAGAAAGAATTCTTCCTCTTGTTTGGATCTCCAGCTAGCAAGTGATACATTTCTCCTCCCTTTGGACTTTAAGATCTAGCACCTATAGTGTGTCTGCACAGGGCATATCTACCCCGAGTTGCCCCTAGCCAGCCACACTGCATATTATACCTGGCTTCACCTTCTGCCAGCTTCTGGGCAGATTGATGGGGCTCACTGCATCTGTCAAATCAGCCTTAATCAGCTGAAGAAGAGGAAAGGCACTCTCATCTACTGATGGCCCACAGAGACTGCAGGACAGTCATGGGGTTGCCTTCTTCTCAGTGCTCAAACCACAGAAGGGGTCATACAGGAGGAAGGGCAGGAATGAGGTCATGGGGGATGCAGAACCCTGGAAGGAAAGTGTCCCAGAACCAGCGCAGCCATGCATCCCCTCTGCAGTAACATGATATCATTGACCCAAGTCTTACCATTATAGTCTGGGTGGCGGATGGCTCTTCTCAAGGGGCTAACCTGTGGGATCTTCTCTGTTCCGTGATGTTGTGGGCCCCCAGGTGACATTGATTAAGCTGCACAGAGAGCAGAGAGGGAGCAGATGTCACAAGAGATACAGTCCAGAGGCTGGGAGGAAAGAACACAGCTTGGGACAGGGTGGGACTGGAGGGGAGAGAATTCTAGGCAATGGGCCCTGGAGCTGAGCATCTCTGAGCTGTCTGTTTCTAGCAGCACAGTCAGGGAGGACCTCCTGAAGTCCACGAGGGTGTTCAGTCATGCAGCATCTTGACAGTCACAGAAGGAAACGTGAATTTCTCACATGTGTACTCCAGGGTCCAGGGCACAACCTTGGCTTCCTCCCATTCCAGGTATGATCAGTTGCTTCTTTTAATGTGCCACTGGCATTCACTTGTCCCTCTCTCCCCAAAGCTAACCTGCGCTTTGAAGAGCTTCCTATGTCCCCTGCAAGGGGTCAACAGAGGGTGGGGGCCCGGGCACTGCTCCTCACCTTCCCAAGTAGTGAGCTGCTGTCAGCAAAAAGTCCTCACACACGAGGAAACCCACACAGCTGAAAATGTCCTCTGAAACCTGATATTCAACAAATGCCATATAGGGAATGGGAGTGTGGCTTGGCCTCATGCCCCTGATGATTTTCCCTGAAAGAAAGATAACAGACTGCCTGCTGTGCTCACAGAGGCAAAGGCTGGAGAGGGGAGATGGGACCAATGTTGGTGGTCTTTGAGAAAATTCGACCTGAGTTCAGAAATTTCCTTACATGAACCAGGGCCAGAGTGTGCATGAGTGTAACATCTAAGCAGGTCTGTGCCATGTGGGGTGGGTCTGGGCCTCTGAGGATGGGACCATCACTCACCCGCCTCCCCAGTAGGGAACAGAGAAAGGGCTGCCAGGAACAAAAACAGGACCATCTCTCCAGGAAGGCTGATAAGATCTGAACAGCTGCTGCTTCCGTCTGATCTTCCAACCCTGAGTGTCTCTGTTGTGGCGGTTATTACAGTAGGCTTCTCAGAAAGTGTCACATCACTGTTTGATCTGGGCCTCAGGATGATAGATCAAAGAATGTCTTCATTTCTGTGGTTCTCTTTAGATCATCACAGAGATTGTGTCTTGGACCTCTTTGTGTGAGACTGTGGGAAACACTGAAGATAAGCTCTATTGCTTCTGGTGGAGGAGAGCTTACCATCATGATCAGATAAGAACATGAGATTAAGGTGTGGGCTGGCCAGAATGGTGTGAAAGTGATGCTGAAGAGGGCTTATTCCAGTTACCAAAGGACTGAGTGGTTTAAAATAACACCAAAATTGCTTGACCCATGAATCTGTAATTTGCTCATGGTACAATGTGAACAGCACCCATCTTCTCCCACTGGTGTCAGGGAAGCTTGAAGCCCAGAAGCTGAATCACTTGAAGGCTCCCTCACACATGCCCAGTGTTTGCTGCTGGCTGCCCTTTGGGCACATTGGTTTCTTGTCACGAGGGTCCCTTATGTTGTTGCTCCTGGCCGCCCTTTCTCTGTTCCCCACTGGGGAGGCAGGTGAGTGATGGTCCCATCCTCATGAGGGCCCCTTATGAGACTAGCAAAACCTAGATGACAAACCCAGTGATGACAATATGGGAGGAGAATATTTCGGGTTAATGTTATTCCGGTATTGATGTAATCCAATCAGTCCATAAGCAAAAGTATTAGATCATTTCTAATTTGGGTTTTTCTGAGGATGAGTGGCTTTCATTCAAAACACAATTGCTGTAATACAACACATTGATGAAAGAAGAAACACCAATGATAATTCAAGTGAATGGGGAAAAAGCATCAACTAGAACTCACTATCCTTCATTTAAAAAATTTCTTTAAAAAATAGGAGCAGAAACAAAGGTCTTCATTCTGATAGATGATCCCTGCAAAAATCCCACACCAATCAACATACTTACTGATGAAATGTTCTAGGTTTTCATTCAAGAGCAAAACAATACAAGGACACACAGACAGCCAGAATCATCATTTCTCTTCAATAATATACCACAGATTTTAGTCACTACAGTTAAGCAGGCAGTAGAAGGAAAAGGTATAAGACAGGGAAAGAGGAAATAAAACTGTGGATATTCAAGATACAATGTACAACAACAATAGCCAGGAACCTACAGATCAATTATTATAATTAGTAATTGTCAAATTTTCTGGGCACAGAGTCAACTCAAACAGTAATTATCTCTCTATCTATACAATAATAGTTAGAAAATGAAATTTGGAAAGAAACATTAAAATCATGGAAATGGTCAAATAACTAAGTATAAATCATAAAGATATTTCACATTCATGTTTGGAAGAGAAAATACTTTTAAGGTATTCATTCTCCTAAAAGTGATCTAAAAATTCATTGCACTCAGGAAGTATTTCACAGAACTTTATTGGTTCTAAATAGATGTGGAAAACCAGTAACCAACATTGGAGAAGACAGGCTTAAAGAATGAGAATAAGATGGGAGCTCTTGCTTTAGCAAATGAAGTCATAGTAATGAAGATAGTGTGGTACTGATGGCGCCATAGAGACATAGATGACAAGATAGAGACCCTGCACACATTGAGACATTCTACACAAATATAGAACCCTTGGTGTATGATGGAGTTTTATGGAGGAGAGTGGTGAGAAACTGATGTTTCCCCTCCTAAATAAGTGGTGCTCAGGAAAATAAATGTCTCTGTGGTGTCTTTAAGGACACATCTTTCTACATGGAAAAAAAGCACTTGACCCTGCTGCACATTCTCCTGCTTCTTGATGCTGTGGGCCCCCAGGGTGATGCTGATTGAGCTGCACAGAGGACAGAGTAGAGGTATGAGGAGCATGGAGTCACAGGAGATACAGCCCAGGAGCTGTGACGGTCCGGCGACTTCAGGACAGGGCTGCAGCTAAGGGGAAATTGAGGTGACAGACAGTCCTGGGGGAGTGACACTGTGTCTTGTGCTTTTCAATGACATGAGTGCAGGGCTTCTGGGAGCTTTCTCTGGAATATTGTGAAATTAAGTGCTGCACTCAATATGCCAGCAAATTTGGAAAACTCAGCAGTGGCCACAGGACTGGAAAAGGTCAGTTTTCATTCCAATCCCAAAGAAAGGCAATGCCAAAGAATGCTCAAACTACCACACAATTGCACTCATCTCACATGCTAGTAAAGTAATGCTCAAAATTCTCCAAGCCAGGCTTCAGCAATACGTGAACCATGAACTCCCTGATGTTCAAGCTGGTTTTAGAAAACGCAGAGGAACCAGAGATCAAATTGCCAACATCTGCTGGATCGTGGAAAAAGCAAGAGAGTTCCAGAAAAACAGCTATTTCTGCTTTATTGACTACGCCAAAGCCTTTGACTGTGTGGATCACAAGAAACTGTGGATAATTCTGAAAGAGATGGGAATACCAGACCACTTAACCTGCCTCTTGAGAAATCTGTATGCAGGTCAGGAAGCAACAGTTAGAACTGGACATGGAACAACAGACGGTTTCCAAATAGGAAAAGGAGGGTGTCAAGGCTGTATATTGTCACCCTGCTTACTTAACTTATATGCAGAGTACATCATGAGAAATGCTGGACTGGAAGAAACATAAGCTGGGATCAAGATTGGTGGGAGAAATATCAATAACCTCAGATATGCAGATGACACCACCCTTAAGACAGAAAGTAAAGAGGAACTAAAAAGCCCCTTGATGAAAGTGAAAGAGGAGAGTGAAAAAGTTGGCTTAAAGCTCAACATTCAGAAAACGAAGATCATGGCATTCAGTCCCATCACTTCATGGGAAATAGATGGGGAAACAGTGGAAACAGTGTCAGACTTTATTTTTTGGGCTCCAAAATCACTGCAGATGGTGACTGCAGCCATGAAATTAAAAGACGCTTACTCCTTGGAAGGAAAGTTATGACCAACCTAGATAGCATATTCAAAAGCAGAGACATTACTTTGCCGACTAAGGTCCGTCTAGTCAAGGCTATGGCTTCTCCTGTGGTCATGTATGGATGTGAGAGATGGACTGTGAAGAAGGCTGAGTGCTGAAGAATTGATGCTTTTGAACTGTGGTGTTGGAGAAGACTCTTGAGAGTCCCTTGGACTGCAAGGAGATCCAACCAGTCCATTCTGAAGGAGATCAGCCTTGGGATTTCTTTGGAGGGAATGATGCCAAAGCTGAAACTCCAGTACTTTGGCCACATCATGGGAAGAGTTGACTCATTGGAAAAGACTCTGATGCTGGGAGGGATTGGGGGTGGGAGGAGAAGGGGACGACCGAGGATGAGATGGCTGGATGGCATCACGGACTCGATGGACGTGAGTCAGAGTGAACTCCGGGAGATGGTGATAACACGCAGGCCTGGCGTGCTGATTCATGGGGTCGCAAAGAGTGGGACACGACTGAGTGACTGAACTGAACTGAACTGAATGTGAGTTTGCATGAGGAACTTATAGAGGTGAGTTTTCTAAAATCCTCATGTCCTAGGGCATAACACATCCCAGGATCTCAGAAAATGTTCTTTGGCTGCACAAGTGGCCTCCCATTAGCTTTTGGCTGAGGTTGTTGGGGTTTCAGGTCACAGGGGTGGGTGGAGGGCACTGCCACAGTGGAGTAGCTAAGGGCCTGAGAGGCAGGGGAGGTGGGGCAGAAAAGGAGCTGCTTGGGGCCTGGGAAAGAGCCAAGACACATGGAGAGCTTTGGGTGCTGTCATCTAGCACCTTCGATCAGTCTCACACCTGGCTCCTATCCTGGACAGGAGTGAGGGGTGGGAGGCACTGGTTCATAAGCCGGGTCCACTGACAACTCCTGTACTGTGGTTGGTTTGTCTGAGTTGTCTTTTCCTGGCTGGTGTGAGGGATTTTACTTACTTGTGTTTTGTAGCTTCACATCCTCTACCAAATGCACAACTCATTCCTCTGGTGGTGAGAGACAGGCTGAGACCCATGAAAGATCTTAGTGAAAATCTCCCTGCTTGCCTGCCACCTCTCCTTGCTGAGTCTCTATGTGGCATCAAACTTGTGTTCTTGGTTGGGATGGGACCTGGTTCAGAAATTAGAGCTGTGCAGAAGGGTCAGGACTGCGGGAGGCTTGGTGAATAGGCGGTCACTCACCAGTCCCAGCGCAAGAGGCAGAAACAAGGCCATCAGGAGTAGAAGTGGCAGCATCTTCCTGAAGGTCTGTCCAGGTCACAGCTGCTGGGGTCTCTTCCTTCCAGACACAAAGCACAGGGGAAGGAAGGAAGGGAGGCTCAGTGTCCCCACAGACCTCCCAGCGGTGCACTCCCCCCTAGCCGGGTGTCAGCATTCTACAGATGACCACCTTCTCTGCCCTGGATTGGGAGAGAATGACACCATCACCACACTCGCACACAAAGACTCGCCAGAAGGAATAACAAAGTGAAGCCTGTGGTGCACCCAGTGTTATCTGGTCCAACCTTGTACTTCTTGCCAAGCAAGAGTACAATAAATCACGGGATGAACTGTTGAAACAAGGTATAGCAACTTTATTCAGAAAGCTATCAGACCAAGAAGATGATGGACTCGTGTTTCAAAGAGCCACCTAACCTGAGTTAGAATTCCGACAACTTTTATACTAGAAGGGAATGGAGTAAAGTCAAACAATTCCTGGTTCCACTAGCCTCAGGATGGTTGTGTTAATTTCTTCTGTCCTGAAGTCTTTCATCAGTTGGCTTGTTTCCTGTGAGCTAAACAAAGGTATTTTAGCTTAAAGCTCATTACCCGGGAGCCAGCGTTCCCAGAGATGTGTCATCATGTATAATTAATGTTATAGGCAATATACCATTAGTGATTAACTAAGGGAATACCAAATTTCTTCCCTATCACACCAAGAGGAGCTGGATCCCCAGGAGCCTCTCAGTAATTGAATCTCCACTTCTCCCCTCTTGGTACTTTTATGATTCTGATAATATCATGAATAATTACTCAATAGGGGCGGTTCGGGGATATGAGAGATTCAGCTCCTGCCCCTGTGAAGCTGACAGGACGCAGTGGTAGACCCAGAACAGGTGGGTAGAGGACAAGCTGGTGAGTACTATGATGAGGGGTCTGCTCGTTGCCAAGTGTGAGGAAGTGGCTGAACTTGGTTTGGGAGCAGACAGACCTGAACTCACCGAAGTGAACCAAATAACAACCCCATTTCCTATCTTGCCAGGGTTCCAGCCTCACATTTCTGTTGGGCTTACAATCAGCTCTTCAAATGTAAGTATTCTGTGACAGAAATTTTCTTATCCCACAGTGTTGAACAAAAGTCTTGGACTTGATACTCATTGGACCAAAACCAACCATCACTGGGTCCGTCAGCATTCAGTGACCTGACTGGCTTGGCTTGTGCTGAGGTATCCAGCATTCCTTGAGCTGAGTTAGGGGCTGTCCCATCCAAATCAGGGTTCCTGTGAGGGGAAGAGACTTCCTCTCCAAAAATGCCGGTTACTGGTGTGAGGTGATGAGATAAGTGATGGTGATCACCCTAATAATTACTCTCCACTAATTCCCTGTCCAGAGACAAGAGAACCACGTCTCTGATGTCTCTGGGCCAGGCCATCCTGAACATGTGCAGATGATTCCAACACTGTCACCAGTATGAGACAGAAGAAAGAGGAATGGAAAAGATCACAGGAGTTCTAAACAAGCCAAGTCCCAGTGAGTTGTAGCAAGAGCATCTTATGAATAAACAGAGCGGAAGGACACAAGCTGAACCATTGATGATGATGATCTGCGGGTGGTGAAATTGTAGGCAATTTTAAATTTCTCACTTATATGTTCTGTATTTAGCTATCTTTATATGATTATATGTGTTGCTTTTACACGCAAAATACATTTTGCCATGGTGGAAGTTCACTCACCATGCAAACGTCCAGCAAATCGCTTCTGTTTAGCCCAGCCTTCTCTAAGCTGCATGTTTTAAAAATGAGATTCGTTTCTCTAAGCTGCATGTTTTAAAAATGAGATTCGTTTCCTCTATAGATTCTTACATGAAAATTCAGAGATTATTGAAAGATAGAACAGAAAAAATTATTCAATGAGCTATTGGGTATGGGACACCTTTGAAATATTAGGATACTTTCCATCTAAAAATTTTTATTACTATGACTTTCCTTTATAGAAACATACATACGTGTGGGAACGATGGAGATGGGAGAGGCTGGCTCCAGCCCAAGGTGGAGGAGCTCCTTGAAGGTCACTTGGGGCTGAAGGAGGATGTGCCCTCAAGACACCAGAGGCGGCACAGAGCCCTGGGCCCAGGACTCCAAGACAGGGCTGTGACAGGAACTCAAGCTGGCCCTAGGCATACTGAAGGCCTCCTTAAACTTTCTTAGGCTTCTGATGCAGGGAGGGAACACTCATGGGGTGAGCCACACCTTTGTAAACCTCCCCCATTTCTGTTAGGGTGGACAAGTGCCCCCCTCGACCCCAGAGTTTCTCAGGTGGTCCCCTTTCCAAATCTGGATTCTCTTCTGTTGCCCCTGGACCCTGGGATGTGGGGGAGGGACGTAGGTGTTGACGAGGAGGAGGGCATATGGATGAGACACAAGGGTCGTTGAAAAGAGGATCGTGTGTTCCTGAGGAGGGGTCTCCCTTCTCTGATGGAGCTCACGGGCAGCCTGAGGGGGAGCTGTCACTTGGGACATGTGACTGGAGGGAGCTGGCTGTAGGTACAGCAGAAGATTTTATTCCAGAGAATGGAAGGTGGGGGTGGGAGGAGCAGTGTATGTGCTGGAGGGGGAAGCCGCTAACAGATCAGAAATGTGAACAGATGTTTCCCTGACAGAGAAGGTACCTAATGAATTTGTGAATAACGGAGCAATCAGTGATTACTTTTCAAGAGATGAATGTTTATTAAGTTCCCTTCCTCCACACACTTTGACCAATGCTTCCAATCCCAGGGAAGATGGAGGGGTCCATTTCGAGGACACGTCATGCTGATCCCTGGCGTTTGTACCGTCTCATTGTTCTCTGGATCCAGGACAGAAAGCTGGAGATTCTGGTGTAGACATCTGGAGTTGTCCCATCATCTTTTCCATAGGACACAATGCCCTGGGCCACACCATTACACACAAGTGGGCCCCCAGAGTCACCCTGTGGGCAGAGAGAGCAAGGGCTGAGCTCACCTTCTTCAGGTCTGGTCTCCCTGCCACCCTGGGGTGGGTGGGCTCAGTTAGGGGTCCTGGCTAATATCAGGGCCTTGTTGGTCCTGAGGTTTCATCCTGGAATTGACAATCCTGCTGCTCCTCCTGCAAGAAGCTTCCACCCATTTGTGACTGTGGGGCAGTGTTCACCCCCCAGGGACACAGGGCAGTGACCAGATAGGAGGACAGGCCGGGGACACAGGGACGGGCTTTGTTCCCACAGCCACCCATACTCCCAGCTCAGCTGGGCCCAGGGTTTTGCACGGATAACACTGAGGATCTCACCGAGAAAGAATTCTTCCTCTTGGTTGAATCTCCAGCACATATCTGTGTGATGGGGATGTAGTTTTTGAAACGTGCAATACATTTCTCCTCACTTTGGACTTCAAGATCCACCTCCTGTAGTTTGTCTGCAGAGGGCATATTTACCCCGAGTTGCCCCCAGCCGGCCACACTGCACATCATCCCTGGCTTCACCTTCTCCAAGCTCCTGGGCAGATTGATGGGGCTCACTGCATCTGTCATGTCAGCCTTCCTAGTCAGCTGAATGTAGAGGAAAAGCATTCTCACATACTGTTGGCCCACAGAGCATGCAGGACAGTAATGGGATTGCCTTCTTCTCAGCATTGGGGCCATGGAGGGGTTATACAGGAGGAGGGTCTGGAATGAGTTCATGGGGGATGCAGAACCCTGGATGGAAGTGTCCCGGACTCAGTGCAGCCACATGTCCCACCTGCAGTAACATGATGTCGTTGGCCAAAGTTTTATCATTATAGTGTGGGTGAGGGACGGCTCTTCTCACTGGGATGACCTGCTGGGTCCTCTCTCGGTCCACGATGTTGTGGGCCCCCAGGGTGACGCTGATTGAGCTTCACAGAGAGCAGAAAGGGAGGGGGTGTCACAGGAGAAATGGTCCAGGAGCCAGGAGGAAAGAGCACAGCTTGGGACAGGGCAAAACTTGGGGCAGGGCAGGGGGAGGGTGTGGTGAAATTCCAGGCAGTGGGCCATAGGGCTGAGCATCTCTAAACTGTCTGCTCCCTGGCAGCCTGGGCAGATGGCAATGCCTGCAGTCCACGGAGGGTGTTCAGTCCTGCTCGAGCTTGACTATCTCTAAGGAAAACATGAATTTCTCATATTAGCACTGTGGGCTCCAGGCCACAACCTTGGCTTCCTTATGTTCCAGTTTTGATCAGTCCCTTCTCTCCATGCGCGACCGGCATTGACCTGTCCCTCTCTCCCCAGTGTCTGACTAGCTTCCTGTGTTACCTGGTGGCACAGGCCTGCAGCTCCTAAGAGGGTTCCCTGGGAGGGCTCAGCAGAGGGATGGGGGCCCGGGCACTGCTCCTCACCTTCCCAGGCAGTGAGCTGCTGTCAGCACGAAGTCCTCACGCACAAGGAAACCCCCACATCTGTAAGATTTCCCTGAAATCTTGAACTGAAGAAATGCCATGTAGGGACGGGAGTGAGGCTTGGCCTCATGGCCTCCGATGATTTTCCCTGAAAGAAAGATTCCAACCTGCCCACTGTGCTCATGGAGCCAAAATTTGAATAGGGGAGATGGGACCAGGGTTTCCCTGAGTTCAGAAATTTTCTCAGATGGACCAGGCCCAGGCTGTGCATGAATGTAGCTTCTGGGCAGGTCAGTCCATGTGGGGTGGGACTGGGTCTCTGAGGGTGGGACCGTCACTCACCTGCCTCCCCAGTAGGGGACAGAAGGGCCACCAGGAGCAAGAATAGGACCATCTCTCCAGGAAGACTGCCCAGATCTGAGCGGCTGCTGCTTCCTTCTGGTCTTTTAAGCCTGAGTCGTCCCCTTCCGTGTTCTGGCCTTTGTCACGTGAGCCTTATCTGAAAGGCCCAAACCACTCTTTTGTAGTCACAGTGGACTATTTATTTGAATTTAATTAAAGCCTCTGGTAAGTTTTCATCCATTGGGTGATGTGGGGGACTGGGGGGGTGGTGGTTGCATTAGCCAGTCCTTAAGCCCTCAAGTGCCTGAGCCCCAGAAACCTGGGCCTCATGATGATAGATCAAAGAAAGTCTTTGCATGCTTCATTTTAGATCACCCGGGTGGTTGTGTATTGAGACCCCTCCTTCATCAAGAATGTGAGAAATATTGGACATGAGATTCCTTGCTTCATGTAGAGGAGATAAACCATCATGATCAGACTATAAAGGCAAGATCCACAGTGTGGAATAGACATAATGGTGTGGAAGTGATGCTGAAGAGGGCTTATTCCACTTACTAAAGGACTCAGTGGTTTAAAACAACAGCAACATAGCTTTACCCATCTGCATTTTGGTCCAGGTACACTGGGGATGGCATCCCTCTACTCACCTTGGTATCAGGGCTGCTCGAAGCCTAGAGGCTGAGTCACTTGAAGGATGCTCACACATGCCCAGTGGTTGGTGCTGGCTATCCACTTGGCACATTGGTTTTTCTCCACAAGAGCCCCTCAGGTTGTCTCACTTTATGGGATTCTTTGGCTCCCTCATGACACAGTGGTTGGTTTCCCCAGAGTGACCATCTCCTAAAAAGTGAGCCATCTAGAAGCTGTGTTTTTCCATTATCTAGATTTTGATGTCATATGGCACCTATTCTACCATATTCCACTGCTTAAAGCAATCAAGAGCTCCCCTCACCCAGATTATAAAAGGAGGGCCCTAGACCTCCTTTGTTGCAGTCACGTAAGAAGAGCCTGTGGGATGGAGATATGCAGCGGCAGTCATGTCCCCATCATGAAAATGGGGGAAGCCATGGAATCAAAACAACGGTTGTTTCTAAACATCTTTATCCCAGCCTCTTAAAAAGCAACAACACCTTAGTTAAAGAAACAAAGCCCATGGTCAACAGTGATTCTGGCAAGAGAGTCACAGTGAAGCAAGCGGTGTCCTCATCCTGCATGGGCTGGACACCCTGCGCTGGATGACCTGGATGAGATATCAGAACACAAGTGAAGTGAGGAACGTTGCCTTCCGTAGGGAATGCAGGAGGGCATGGCAACCCACTCCAGTATTCTTGCCTGGAGAATCCCATGGACAAGGGAGCCTGGCGGGCTACAGTCCATGGGGTCACAGAGTCAGACATGACTTAGCGGCTTTTAGTACTACTACTATGAAGGAAGTGAACATCCAAGGGCTGTGAGGAGGGTGCTTACACAAGGGTTGACCAGTCGGTGGTAAAGGAGCTCAAGGAGGATTCAGGGATTCCAACAGAAAGGGCAGTCTGGTGGGATGTGTCAGAGCAGGACAATTAGGGTGAGGCGGGCGTTGCTTTGAAGCAGCTGCCTGACGTGGATCACCAGAGCCTGGGCGGGGAGAGCAGGGGATACACTTGGAGAAGATGAGGAAGAGATCTGTTTTATAAGTCTCTGTGGGGACTAATCAAATAATTAAACATATTAAGGCAAGTGACCCAGTTTCTTACTGTCTGAAGATTAGATGGTATTGGTGGCATCAATGTTAATTTCCCGGATTGATGGTTGAATTGTGGTCACAAAAGCGTTTCCTTGTTTGTAGAAATTGCCCTCTACAGTTTTTGAGGACTGATGGAACACCGTGTCAGTAACTTTACTCTCAAATGGTTCAGGAAAATAGAAGTTTTTGTATTATAATTGCTACTTTTCCATAAGCCTGAGATTATTTCAAAAGTAAAAGGAGACCCATAGCCTTCACATATATGAACAACAACCAGTTTGAAGACACATTTGAAAAGATAATCTGTCACAGCAGCAACAAAAAAACACAAAGAGCTTGGGAAAAACATAACCATAATTGTGAAACACTATTTGAGCAAACTGTTAAAGGATTCCTGAAAAATATAAAAACAGACTTTAGAAATAGAAAGACAGTCAGTTCTCTGATAGGGTAGAACCACACCGAAAAGGCACTGATTCTCCCAAAGTTAATATAAAAATGTGATTCCAATTAAAAAAATGTTTTTTTCTCCTATTGTTAGGAAGTTCTAGCAAATGTCTAAATTTTATTCGGAAAATAGCATGAAGGAATAACTAGTCAGATATTAAAAAACATCCCGTAAGATGTATTTTCTGAAAACAGTGTGTTGCCCACTCAGGATCAGACAGACAGATCAAAGAAAAAGAATAGAAAATCCAGAAACATTCCCAAGCACATATGAAAATGTAGTTTACACTAAGGTGACATTAAAAAACAAAATCACTGGGTGAAAGTAGTAGTTTTTAATAAATGATATCAGAGCAATAAGTTAGTCATACATCACATAAACCACCTGAGTAAGTGCAAAATACGAGACATAAATGTATGAAATAAAACCATAATAATAAAAAAATGTGGATGAACCCCTTAATGAAATTAGAGGTCTTCTAGCAATGACTCTAAATACAGAAACATTAAAAGAAGAGATTGATAAATAAATTGTGATATGTAAAATACAGTTTTTTAAAGTTTGTATCTCAAAAATCAAGCATAACCAGAACCAAAATACAGACAATAACTCAAAAAAAATTGTTGCAACATATATCACAAAGAGTTGATCTATATAAAAACAAAGAGTTAGAAAATCTAAAGAAGAACCAAGCAGAACTGAAGAATCAGTCAGTTCAGTTATACAATAACTGAAATTTAAAATATACTGGAAGGAATCAATAGTAGATTAGATGATACAGTGGAGTGGATCAGCAGAATAGAAGAGAGAGCAGCAGAAATCACTCAACCTGAACAGAAAAAAGAGAGAGACAGAGAGTGAGAGAGAAAGAATGTTTTTAATGAGGACAGTTTAAGAGAACACTGAGATAACATCAAGGATACTGATAGTCACAGGATAGAAGTTCCAGAAGGAGAAGAGAGAAGAAAAGGGTTAGACACCATATTTGAAGACATAATAGCTGAAAACTTCCCTAACATAGGAAAAGAAAGAAATATCCAGGTCCAGGAAACACAGACAGTCCCAAATAGGATAAACACAAAGATGACCACATTGAGACACTGTAACTTAAATGGCAAAAATTAAATGTTAATTTTAAATTAATATGAACATTAAAATCGGTAAAGGAAAAGCAAAAAGTTATGTATAGGGGAACTATCAGCTACCAGCAGACTTTTCAACAAAAAATTTGCAAGCCAGAAGGGAGTGGCATGATATATTTCCAGTGATGAAAAGAAAAAATGTCTCATAACCAAGAGTACTCCACTGGGCAGGCTGTATTTGAAGGAGAAAGCTAAAGTTTTCCAACAAGCAAAAGCTAGGAGTTCAGCAACACAAAGACAGCCTTATAAGAAATGTTAGGTGGTCTTCTCTAAACGAAAAAGAAAAGACCACACTAGAAGTATGAAAATTATCAAAGAAAAAGTCTCATTGGTAAGGAAAAATGAAGGTATATTTGTCCAGGAGAGAGTGAAGGACAGGGAAGCCTGGCATGCTGCAGCCCATGAGGCGGCAGAGTTGGACATGACTGAGCGACTGAACAGCAACAACCTTCAGGGTAGCTATCAACCACTTATAAAGCTAGTAAGAAAGTTGAAAGATGAAAGTAGTAAAATCATCTATATCCACAATAGGTACTTAAGGAACACTTGAAATAAAAAGCCATAAAGTACAATGTCAAAAAAATGAACAATGAGAGGGATAAAAATGCAGAGTCGTAAGGATGTGTTAAACTTAAGAGCCCAACAATTGAAAATAATTACAGTTATAGAATACTGATGTATATATATTGATACATATATATAAGCCTGATAGTAATCACACACCAAAAATCTATACTAGTTACACACAAAGAAAAAAGAGAAAAGAATCCAAATGTAACACTAAGGATAATCATCAAATCACAAGGGAGGAGAGCGAAAGAAGAAACAAAAAAAGCACGAAAACAACTGAAAAACAATGAACACAATGGCAAAAAGTACATACCTGTCAACACCTACTTTAAATACAAATGGACTAAATGAGCCAATTAAAAGGCACGCAATACCTAAATGGGTGCAGAAACAAGATTCACACATATGCTGCCTACAAGAGACTCACTTCAGATCTACAGATACTCACAGACTGAAAATAAGGGGATAGAAAACGTACTCCAAGCAAATGGAAACAAAATTAAAGCCAGGGTAGCAATACTTGTATCAGACAAAATAGTTGTACAACAAAGACTGTGACAAGAGACAAATAAGAACATTACATAACGATCAAGGGATCGATCCAAGTAGAAGACATATCAATTTTAGATATACACACAACCAACATAGGAGCACCTAAACACATAAATATTAACAAGCATAAAGGGAGAAATTGATGGTAATGCAGTAAAAATATGGGACTTTAACACCCCAATTACTTCAATGGATAGATCATTCAGATAAAAAATAAAAAAGAAAACAAATGTCTTAAATAGCACATTAGACCAGATGGATGCACACACACACACAGACAGACACACACACACACATCTCTTTCTCCAGGAAATTTGAAAGGGTCCTTGACCAGGAGACTGGGAGGTCATTACAAGGACAGGAATTTTATCATCTGAGAAGAATACAGAGGAATCTTATCTCAAGTATCTCAGCTAGTGGGATTCTTTATTCTTCAAGGATTTTACTGGTCTTATGTTTATTGGGCTAAAGTAGCCTTTCACTGACCATCACTAATAGGTGATGTGCCTATTCAGAACAAGTAACCTATGCAGGAAACCTACTGAGCCCACTTGCTGTAACTACCGAAGCCCGTGTGCCTGGAGCCTATGCTCTGCAGCAAGCATAGCCACCACAGTGAGAGGCCTGCACACCTGAGCGAAGAATAGCCACCAAGTTACCAAGATGTAACACAGGGAATCTCATCTTCCCTCGGCAATTAGCATCACCCACCTAACTTGCATAGTAAGTTTATCTGTCTGTCAATTGCTTTCCTACAAATTAAGGCCTCTAAAAATCAGAAGAGTCCAAGGTCATAGAGACAGAAGGATACCTTCTGAGACGGAGTTAATAGGTGTAATAGTAGGAATGAGAGCCACCCTCTGTGGTTACTTCGTTGTCTCTAGAACCATGTATTCTGGCTAGGAGAGAAACAACACCCTATACTCACTGCTGGCTTAAAGCACATACCACATCCTGGAAGACAGCATCCCAGTCTTGAAGGTGGTTGTCTTTCCACCATCTATATTACTAAATCTTACACAATTCTCAGGCCAGCTGTTTCTGGGTGATATGGGACATGAACTCATGGCTTCAACGTTCTTTCACAGTAAAGCATTTGTTGGCCAAAAGTTGTGTTGTGTGGGATACAGAGACAGGAAATAAACCCTGCAAGACCACTGTGGTACCAACAGCAGCACGGTCATGGGCAGGGAAGGCAGAGCCGTTCCTGTTCCAAAGCACATTCCTGAAACAGACTAGCAAGGGCTTGACCTTTCAGGTCCATCATCCCCAGAGCTGGCCTGGCGGTTCTCTCCCCAGGTATATTGAGAACTGAATCTTCTTGTGGGTCTGGGGGGAACAAGTGGTGGGAGAGGCCTTGGTCAGTAGAGGCGTTTCATTGGAGGTCATTACAGATATTCTACCAATTGTATTCATTTATGTATTTATTTCTGGCTGTGCAGGGTCTTGCTTGCTCCACGTGGGCGTTCTCTAGAGTGGCTATTCTTCCCTCAGGTGTGCAGGCCTCTCACTGTGGTGGCTATGCTTGCTGCAGAGCATAGGCTCTAGGCACATGGGCTTCGGTAGTTACAGCAAGTGGGCTCAGTAGGTTTCCTGCATAGGCTTACTTGTTCTGAATCACGTGGAATCTTCCCAGATCAAGGATCAAACTCATGCCCCCTGCATTAGCAGGCAGATTCTTATCCACTGAGCCACCAGGGAAGTCCAGGGATGTTTTTATTTTGTTTTGTTTCTTATTTCCATTGCAAAGATGTTTAAAGAAGTTAAGGACTGTTTCCTCAAAAGTGGGGGATGGAGGACATTTCCACAGACCAGAAGATTTGAAGAAATCAGCATGTTTTAGGTGCTTACCCACCTTCATCTGATTGTGCCCATGAGCAGACAGAACAGCTCACCAGGAAGCTGTCTGAGTACTTGTCAGAGAACGGCTGCCATGGGAGCCCGGGGACTCGCTCTGTGTGGAGGGAGGTATCTGAGCAGAGACTCCTGTCTGGTCCAGGGATGGCAGGAAGTCATCAGTGGGCAGGGTTAGAAAACATGGAAGTCCTTTTGCTGGCCTGGCTCTTAGGGGACCTGCCTAGCCCAGGCTCCGTCCTAACTCTGTGGGGCCTCCAGGCGCTCACTGTCCCTCTGGGACTGTCTCCCTCATCTCTCGAAGGAAGACAAGTCTGCAACTAATATTCTTAAACTTTTCCAAACCACAGAACCATTTCCTCAAAGTAAATGTTATACTTGAGCTGAATATGTCTGTGGCTAGGCTCATTTTTTAAACAGTACGTTTTTGTTTCTTTGTTTTCCTTTTGTGCGATTTTCAATCAAGGAGCTGGGTCCCTAGTAAATCTTGGGATTTTTTCAGCTCCAAATCAGAAGCTGTGTCATCACCGCTCTTCCTTTGTAAACCTGCCCCAAGTCACTAGGAGATTGTGTTGCTGCGTGATTTGTGCACAACTAGACGGGAAAGGGCCTGCCTTTAGGGTAACTATATCCTAGAGTATTGACACATCCCCCAGAGAAGCACAGTGCTGTGTGTAGGGGTAGGGCGGCACCAGCCAAGGGCTGGAACTCAGGCTCAGCTCCCAGGCAGCTCAAGCACCACAGACAAGACACTGGAGGGATGGCAGACGGAAGTGTCTGGAGAGGGGAGACCAGCACATGAGATCTTGCCCAGCAAAAATCACATGCTCTCCAAACCAAGACCTTCCCAAGGATGAAAGGTCTAGGTTGTCTTGGACCCTATGGAGCAGCAGCAACTGTGACGGCCTAAGACCAGAGACACTTCTCCATTTGTATGGACCACGTGGGCCTCCCTGACTGCAATTTGGTTTGCACAGCCAGGAGCTTGCAGCCGTGACAGGGAGCCTATTTCTGGCCCATCCAATGGATGAGTGTTTAGAATCAGATTCTAATTGCCTTTCAAATGGGTGTTCCTACCATTTGAGCATGTGCAGTGACATTTCTACCTACTGTATTAAGAGTGCTCTTCCCTGGTAGCTCAGCTAGTATAGAATCCACCTGCAATGTGGTGAGACTTGAGTTCGATCCCTGTGTTGGGAAGATCCCCTGGAGAAGGGAAAGCTACCCACTCCAATATTCTTGCCTGGAGAATTCCGAGGACGGAGGAGCCTGGCAGGCTAAAGTTTATGGGTCCGCAAAGAGTCGGACGCGACTGAGCGACTGAGTGACTAAGCACAGCACAGCACATTAAGGGTGAAAAAATAAGGCTGCCCTGTTCCTTCTCTTCCCTCCCTGCTGCCCCTCCCCAGGGGCCGAGTATGCTCCAGTGAGCAGAGCAGAGATTTGCTTCATGGCTAGAACCAAAATGACTGATGTTCTAGAGTTGCATGTGATAACACTCCTACTCAGGCTGGATGAGAACGAGGGGATTCTCGGGAGACCCAGCCCTGCTCTGGGCCAGCTCCCCTGGCTGTGGGGGTTAAAGGTCAGCTCAGGTAGCCCCCCTCCCCAGTAGGAGGGTCTCTGTCCTGGAGCTGCAGGCCCAGGCTGTGCTCTTGGTGTCGGGGACCCATGGTGTGACCCACTCCTCCCTGCCATGTACCCAGAGCAAAGAGCTAAGGAGTTCACCCTGAGCCCCAGGACCAGAGAGGTTCATGTTTTCCCCTGATGGTGCTCAGCTTCAGCCCTGGCAGGAGGGCCGGCCCTGGAAGACAGGTGTGGGGAAGCAGACCTGGGTGACAGCTTTGCATGGGGTTCAGGGGAAGAGATGGTGGGCGGGGGGAGAGGAGGAGCAGAAAACAGCAGAATCCTATCATTGCCTTTCTAAACACACAGTGAGCGTTTGAGAATAGGAGTCAGTGAATAAATAAGCAACCAGCCCTTCGAGCCCAGCTGAGACACAGTTACTGAGCTGCGGGCACCCCAATCCTGCAGTGCGATTCTGGATCAGCCCCAGGGAAGATGGTCTGGTTCCTGCAGTCAGAGCTTTTCATGGTTTTCTTCATCCAGGGCAGGAGACTTGAGACTTTGGTACAGGACCCTGGAGGTGACACATTATTTTGTCCATTGAAGACAATTCCCGGGGGCTACGTTGTCACACCCCAGAGTCCCCCTGGGGACACGAAAGGGGAAAGACTGAGCCAGCTCGACTCCTGGTCCTGCCCCCCCTCCATCGTAAGACCCCTCTGGGTGATGGTAGCCTTCCAGGGCCTCCATCGGAGCACAGGGCAGGACATTGTCAGTGCTTCACTGCACCCAGGTGGCAGCTCCATCTCCTCTCCCAGGTCCCTGATCTGCTCCACAGGGAGACATTGCAGGACTGTTGACTCCGGGCTGGTCTCCAAGGACACAGAAGCAGGGGTTCAGACTGACACTCAGCATGAAGGACAAGCCTATTACCCAGTTCAGGTGTGCTCCACAATGCAGGTCATTACACAGAACCCAGGGGGCAGGCTCCATCCTGCACATCATGGTTCTTCCACTCCTGGGCGAGATTATAGAGTTAGTGCCCCCCTGTCCTCACGGGACTGACCCTCTGCTTCTGTGTTGCTCACAGTGCTGGGCGTTGTGGAGGTCACACAGGCTAGAGTGGTTGGGAGCAGTCGTTTGTGGCTGTGGTTCGTGCAGGACTTGTGATGCTGTCCCTCCTCTTACCAGCCCCACGTATTCCTTTTGCAGAAGTCAGTGACACAAGATCTCTGCATCGCACATCAAAGCTGCACAGATGGTAGATTTCTTATCGAGGTGGACAGTGAGGAGGGCCCAGTGTGAACCAAATGCTGAAGGTGATTCCTGCCCAGCTCCTTCACAAAGCCCTGCCTAACCCCTCCCCACCCCACCCCCACCCCCGCCAACATGACATATTCCTTGGGGGACATTTAGAAAAGCCCAGAGACATCTTTGATTCAGAACTTGGAGGAGAATGGAATGTTGATATGGTACCTAATGGGAAGAGGCCAGGGATGCTGTAAACACCCTGCAACTCAGCATGTTCCTAGTGATTCTGAAGAGCCCTAAAGATGGCTCAGAGTTAATGATGACGGCAGGGGAGGATCTGCTCTACTTTCTTCTTTAAGGTGGACATAGGGGTCCTGCCACTCCAGGGAACCCCTTTCTCTTCTCTCTCTCCCTATTGTTCTTCTCTGTATCCTCTCTGTCTCACACACACACACCACACTCCCCCCTTTCAAGGCTTCTGGAATGCCTGATGCTGGGAGAAGAGAGAGGAGACACACACTCAGGTCTGGAAGCTGGGATTTATTGGGAATTCTATGACCTGAAGGGGCCTTCGTGAGGATTAGGGACGTGACGGGGCTTTAGAGGAAAACCAGAGGCAGATCCAGGGTGAATGGCACCGAGAACCTGCCGGAGTCCTGCTCTGGTTTCCCCTCATGCTGGCCCAGATTCCAGGTTAATTCTCTTTCAGGACCTCATCGATCCAGGGCCGGTAAGGGGAGATCCGGGTGAAGACGGCGGGGGGCTTTGCATTGGACAGTCCATAGGAGACAATGCCCTGGGCCACCCCAGCACACAGAAGAGGGCCCCCTGAGTCTCCCTGTGGGACAGAGAAGGAAAGGGAGAGAGAGAAGGTGAGCCGGGAAACCACCTCCTCCTCCCTGTCGTCCCAATCTGAGTTGATCGGACCTGTCATCAGGCTCAGGAACATGGGCTCTTCATGAGGTGATACGTCTCTGATCTGTTCTCTTTCCTTCTTGGCACCCCCTGACCCTGGGAGGCACCCCTTGACCCTGAGCAGACCCTGGTCAGAGACCCCACGGGGCCAAGGGAGGAGGATCTGCAGAGGGACAGTCCCAGCTCCTCAGACCTGAGGTCTCACACTTTGTCTCTGGCTGACACTCCTAACTCCGTCTCCTTCCTAAGGTGTCTGCACCCTGGACAGTGATTAGTGGGGAAGACCGTAGTCTGAGAATCACCTTAAAAGCAGATTTTGTGCTCTGGGGATTGCCCACACACAGCTGGAGATTGTGGTCAAAAGCAGGGAAGTGGCTACAGGCCCGGGGCTCCATGAGTCTCAGCTTCACCTCTTGCAGAGTGCTGGAGGCTGGTTCCTTCACACCTGTTCTTCCCAGCCAGCCACCTGGCACATTCTCCAGGACAGATGAAGGTGACATGGGGTAGAAGGGGAGTGTCCGCACAGCCAGTGTCAGGTTGGCTTTCTCCTCCAACTGTGAAGGAAATAAGGGCTGTCAGTGATGGAAATGGCTTGGGGATGGGTGGAGGCAACCAGGGAGGGACAGAGCAGCTGCTCCACATGAGAGCCTCTTCCAGAGGCTGAGCTGAGGGTGCTGGTGAGAGGCAGGTTGGGAAAGTATGAGGGTAATGGGACTTGAAGAGAAGTCCTGGAGAACAGAGAGCGGGGAAGGAGCCTGGGGAACAGGGAATGGGGAAGGAAGCCCAGGGAGCGAAGGAAGCCGAACAAGGAGGGGGAAGAGGAAGAAGAATTTGCACCTTCAGTAACATGATGTCATGGAGAACAACAG